>NC_050173.1:19162791-19195291 GCF_008315115.2 Sander lucioperca | reverse complement strand
TGATGTGCCGTCTCTCATTTAACCAAAGCACCACTCTTCTCCAGTGTAAGACACATTCATCAACACTTATGAATTTGCAGTTAGCCACTTGTTCTGTGGAGGCCATTTGCCTATTTAAGTAGAATTGAAATTGATTATAGTTCATCAGAGCTGTCCAGATTTTCAAATCAGCGTAGCAATAATATATTTTAGTGCTTAGTGCTACAGTTTTGTGGCAAAACAAGACCATTTATTTGAAGTAATTGCCAAAGTTATATGCTGCTACTGCTCCGAGCAGTGCAGCATTTTGAGGATGCAATGAATTGCTTTTTTATGTTAAGTGTCAGATTTGAAATGTATAAAAAAATGTGAATATGTTCTTGGAATAAATCTCTTAATGGCACAGTAGTAGAGATATTTTTGAGGTGATTTGAGAGAATTCCATCATCTGCTGGTTCTGGAGCCCCCCTCAGGCAAAACGCACCCTGGGACTTGACTTTGACCTGCAGGGCATTAACCTCATACTGAGCACACTCCCCGGTGAGGAGCTGCAGGTCAAAAAGTCATGACAGGTCAAAGTCTTCAGGGGGCTTTATTTAGTTCAGATCCCTGCTTGTCCACCCAGACTGAACGTCTTCCAGAGAGGCAGTGGGCCTAATCCAGTACGCTTCACCCAAAACCTCACACTCACCTGGTCTCTCTAGTACAGCACGGCTCAGCTTGGTTTGGGTTAGAGTCCTGTCAGTGTCCCCTGTCGCTGTGTCCAGGCTCAGGGGATGAGGGAGGGGGAGGGATGAGGGTAGGGAGGTGGAGAGAGGAGGTGGGCGGGCTCTGACGGAGAGGTGGATGGAGGAGGTGGGAGGAGGAGGAGGAGGGATCAGTCGCTTCACTTGTCTACGCATGGAGCGCTCCTCCTCCAGCTGCCTACGCAACCGCTTATTCTCCCTGCTGAGCCAGTTTAACTGGAGAGACAAAGAAAGAGACAATCTGAGAGAGACAATTTATGCACAGAAGAAGACAAAGAGAATAACAATAGTTTTGAAAGAAAACCATCATGTGAGACCGTGGAACAGACTGAGGGAAGCAGGGAAGAGGGACAATTTCAGGTGAAGTTTCAAGGAAGTTTAAACATCACACTAATAATTACAAAACTTAATTGGAAGTTAGCAATAAATATCAACCATCAAAAGTCAACAGCTATCAAGTTGATGAAGTAGCTGCCATCTCATTATGTGCTTAATTCATCTTTCACACTTACTTTCATGCCTGTTGAAACAGAAATACGAGGGTAAAATTGCGAAGGGGGTTTTCAGGAGAGTATTGTGTTCACAGCTTGAAATGGTTGCAAGTAGGAATCATGCAACGGTGTAAATTTCTACATGAAAACAACCAATTTGAGCGATCATTAGAGGTCGATTTGACACAAAATCATCCGTGACACAAAACAAATCACACATCTTCAGAACATGATTGGGCTCCCTGGAACACAATTACAGACTAGCTAAATTGAGGGTGTTTTATTTTTTGACAGGGACATTTGGGTAAAAGCAGGGAGAAGTGTGAGTTAAAAAGTGGCTTTGAATGCAAAAAATAAAAAAGACATTTACATTTGTGGTAATTATATGCAAAATGTGCCAGTCTAAAAACTGTAATAAGTCAGATAAAAGAGAATAAAAGATTTGAAATAATGTATTTTTAGCTATAAGGAAGAGTAAAATAAGAAATTAAAGGATGGAGAGACAAAGAGACAATGTCGGGTAATGACAGTTGCACTCATCCACATCTGTTTTTTAGTGTGTGTGTGTGTGTGTGTGTGTGTGTGTGTGTGTGTGTGTGTGTGTCTGTGCGAACGCTGAGGTTAAAGAATGATGTCACATCGACATGTCTGGCCATGTGTGTGCGTATGTGTACGTATGCATGTGTGTGTTAAAGGGAGAGAAAAACACAAGCGGAGATGAGACAGACACATTTCCGGATGGTTCTGTTAACATTACCCTTCCAGACACTGTGCGCACACACACACACGCACACACACACACACACACACACACACACACACACACACACACACACACACATCTGAGCAAATGTATTACATCTCATGACTAGAAATAGCAAGGTCTTAGGCTTAACCCTCAAAGAGCCAATGACATGTCGATGTGTCAAAACTATCCTAAGACGCTTAAGGAGTATTTACTATCTTCAACAGGCAAACATACGACAACGTGTTCATTTAATGTTATGCCAAAAGCAATAGAATTTCTAGATGAAAAACACTGAGTTTGACATTTATAATTAACCGTATATTCAAGGGGACCTGTTTAATTTTCCCCGTCTTTGGTCGCTCTGGATGCTTTCCTAATTGCAAAGGAGGGGGGTGAAATTAAAAATCACAGCTTGTCTCTTCAACCTTCACATACTGCCGGTGAACTGGTGGCCATATGTTTGGATGAAAAGTATATGTGTAAGTGGGGGAGAAAGAACGAAAGAGACAGACAGAAAGACACCCCTCCGTGTCTTTCTGTTGGTGTTTTATTGCTGGTGAATGAGTGTGTTTGCACTTTTTTTTATTTGTATAGCTGGGTTTCCATTCAATTATTTTAATACAAAGTATGAAAATTACTGAGGTAGAAAAGCTGAATATAGCAAACTTTGAGTAAATTTCTTCTCGTCTGCAAAACAAGTTTTACATTTTTTTAATGGAGTTTTGGCTCCGTTGGTGTAGGATGATCTGCCCAATGAAAACAACAGAAGTTTTTGAAATTTGAAAACGCTGTGCAATACCTGTCGTTCCATCACTCCCTGCAGCTACTTCAAGTGGGGGGTGTACTGAAATTTTGCTTCATGCAAGATGAAGAAGACTTCATCTTCATGAAACAACCTGGACATCAACTGATGCTAAAGCACAATAACAGCTCGCTAAATGCTAATAAAGTCTTGAAAGAATCCAGTTTTTTTTTTACTCTGATGTTCATCTTCATCCCAGTTGATGGAAAATCACTTTGCTCGAATCTAATTTTGTGTGACATTTGCAAAGTTTGCGTGAAATTGGCTTGACAGTCGGATGTAAATCATGCGTGCGTGTGTGCGTGCGTTGTATAGCTGGTGTTAATATGCGCCTGTGGGCGAATGAGAAAGTAACAGCACTAAACCAGTTTGTGACTATGAGTAAATAAGACCGATCCAAAGAAGACACAGACCTGATTTATAACCCAAAGCCTTTCACATAGATAAACTGAGACATTCCATTCAGCTTCTTTACTGATATCTGCATGTGTGTGCGTCTGTGTGCGTCTGTGTGTGTTTGTGTGTGTGTGTGTCTATGTGTGTCCAGTGAAGGGAATAGCCTTGTGTAAATGAACTGTCTATACCCCATGCTTTCCGACTGTGCTTGTATGTTTGTGTGTGCATAAGATGTCCATGTTGGATCGATGTGTGTGATGATTCACACTAGAGATTAAGAGGTGCTATTACACACCTGACCTGTTAAACAACACCTCTCTCTTCCTCTCTGTCGGTCTCTTCCTCTGCTCCACCTTCCTCTGCCTCATACCTGCAGCTAATGCCATTTGCTTTTTTCCAGAAACAACACTACATTAAAACTTCAACAAGTACCAGCTTTTGTCGTCTCCCGTCAATCAGCGGGCCATTCCATAGACTAACAAAAGTCGGGTGAGCCGTTCCCCAGGCCCTGGAGTTTTGGAGAACTGAGGGGGCTGAGGAGTACTTTTGATTTGTCTCTCCTTTGGTGATTTGTTGACTCTTGTGAAGTTCAACACAGTAAAAAAAAAAAAAAAAAAAAAATCCGCTTTTACTCAGAATATTCCTCTGTGTTTTTCCCCCCACATTGTTTTATCACAGCGGGCCATTTCCCTATGCTGTCATGGAGAGATCAGCGCGGCTGTATTGATATACATCCCTCTCTCAGTTTCATGAAAGGGAAATCATTTACCAGTGGAAAGAAACGTCACTGCTTCTTCCCAGATATGATTTGTACCCCCTTCCCCACACCGCACTCACACCCCCAACCCGCTGCAGACTTTTCACTTTTATCGTAGGAAGAGGAAATAGATGTCTGTATGCGGTTGTGTGTAAGTGCATGTGTGTTTGAAGTTGGACGCATGAAAGCTTCCTCTTCTGTGTGAGCTCAACAGCAGGTGGGCTGGTGTGTGGGTGTGTGTTTGTATCGCGGGTAAAAGGACTGTCAGGACCTGGTGTGTGTGTATACCTGTGAGTGTATGTGTGTGTGTGTGTGTGTGTGTGTGTGTGTGTGTGTGTGTGTGTGTGCTCTTACTTGTTGATTTAGCATTCCGATGGCCTCCAGGTTGCTTCGCAGTCTGGTCTGCATGTCCTCGATTTTGCTGAGGTTTAGAGCCACACAGCCCTGCTTTTCCATGCTGTAAGATAAGCGTATGTGCACACATAATGAGAAATGAGAAATTAACTTTGACATCTTTACAGCAAATCTTAGTACCCCTAGAAGTTTAAGAGAACAGATGAATAAAAACGTTTCTTTCCAGCTGCTGCTTGAAACTGCCTCATGTGTAGTTTATCATAAAAATCATATTAAAGTATACACTCCTCCCGTCATGGTAAACTTTTGAACTCAAGTATTTTTGTACAGTGATATGCATTTGCGAGACACAACAGTTTCAATCAAATGTCCTCAAAATCCAGGGCATAAAGAAGTTGGCGTACATCATCTTCATTATAACCATCTTCATTATAACTTATTACTAAACTCAAAGATGGGTGAGCAAATGAGTTCCAGAAATCATTAAATTATATATGAAAGCGCATATAAAATAACAAATACAAAAACAAAACGAACGCAACCGCAGCCAGGGAACATTAAGAGTACAAGAAGCCATTTAAGATTTTAACTGTTTATTAAAAACGTTTTGGGGAAATGACAAACAAATGTTAGGGTCTGCTATCTTCAGACCCAGGGCTGACTATGGAATGTCTATTAAATTAACGACGGTGGATAATGGTGCTCTGTACGGGCTGAAGAGCTTGCTGCCCCCGCTTTACGCTCTTTCTTTCATGCCCCAGTGAACATGTCCAGTTAGCATTCGGAAAAACCTTCTAAATACTTTACTGAAGACTTCTTAGCCCATTAAAGTACCACTGTACCTCCCCAATGTTAATTTTCTTGTAAAAGAGCAAGCTGGGTTTTTCTATCAGAGCAGCGGACGGAAAGACGGTCCCGCTTTGCTTCAGTTGAGAAGACGGGCACGCTCATGGAGACGCTAATAAATGGCATCATTGTTCGTGTAGATGTGGGTGAGCGCATACACGCACACACCCGCGCACGCACACACACACACACACACACACACACACACACACGGCCCTATTAGTGATAACTTAAAACATTTAAGATCTGAGGAGACACTTGAGGGAGTTGCTAATATGTGAACTGACATTTTTGTCTGAAAGGTTTATGAGATTGATTAGTGGGACAATTCTGCTCCCATGTATTTTAAACCATCTTTGGTAAACCTCAACCAAGAGACAATAGCAACAATATACACAACAGGGACGGTATCACAACTGCATAAAAACGGTATCACTGTACCATCTCTTGACTGGGATGTCTCTTTTGGTTTTATATGGAAAATGACAACAAAATACACATTTATAAATTTTATATATATATATATATATATATATATATATATATATATATATATATATAATTTATAAATTTTTATTTTTTCATTAAGTTGCCCAACAATGATAATTCATATAAAAAAATCCATACATACAACAGCTGAAAGAATATAATCTGAATCACTCAATTTTAACCAACTAACTACGGTAATCAAGCTTGGCCAATGTAAGCATTTCTTTTTTCTATTTTTTTAAAGAAACCTCATTTCGTGAAAATTACATCCATAAACTGAACACAATTGCAACTGACCCTTCTAAATCTTTTAATTTCACACCATAGTAATGATATAAAGAACATTAATAAGAAGAAATGCTGAAATTTCCTTTGATTTTTTAAATTGTAAATGCCTTTTAAAAGATAAGTTCCATGAGTTTTGGTTGCTACAGCGAAGGAAAAACAGCAGCCATAAACTTTAAGCGCAAGCATAAAATCCAAAGCGCCACATCTCCACAGATTCTTCACATGATTTAAAGTCTTCTCTAGATGGTAATGTGGTCTTCAGCAGATCATGAAACATCACCGCCGCTGAGACAACTGTGTGAGATTTATGCACCCGATGTGAGAAGAGGCAGCGATGTGCTCAGCGCTTGGCGTGACGCCTGTGTAAACATGTGTTCCTGTGTTTACACGCAAACATGGATGTGTGTAATTAGCGGCCTAACCCAATCAGTGTGTGTATAATTACAGTCATTAGTGTCACAGCCAAGCTGCCACGCTCTCTAAACCAGGCAATAAACTAGGCGGTGCCTTCATCGCCCCAATCTCGCTCCCATCTTTTTTATTTACTGCTTTCATCTCAACATTTTATGCAAAACTTGACAGTCTTCTTCCACAGTCTCCTTCTTATCTCCTCTTTCTGTTTCTGTCACTTTGGTTCTCTGTGTTTGTACAAATCCTCTGCTGTGATCACTGGGTGCTCTTAATTGAGAGCACATTGCTAATGGTGCGACTGATGAAGCCTGATGCTTTATGAGCGCTTTTCCCCAGCTGGGTTGTGTCAGACAGTCACAACAAACAGCATCAATCTCTGCTTCTGCCACTTAGTGCATTTCAATGTGCACTGGTATTTTAATGTTTTCACATATTATTTTAGATCATTTGAGGCAAAATGTGAATTTTGATAACAAATCAATATAATGAGTTGAGTCACTGGAGTGATTATGAATCATATTTCTCCATATCTTTATATCTGTATCAGTGTTTCTGTGTCCCAACCGGCAGCTGCAGATGGCCGTCCACCAAGAGCCAGGGTCTGTCCGAGGTTCCTGCCTATAAAAAGGATTTTTTTCCTCGACACTGTTGCACCAAATGCTTGCTCTTGGGGAGGAAATTGTTGGGTCTTTGTAAATTACGGTGTGGTCTAGACCTACTCTATCTGTAAAATGTCCTGAGATAACTCCTGTTGTGATTTGACATTATAAATAGAATTGAATTGAAAGATATTTGCATTTTCTCTGCATGCCTTTCAGATTTTCACATTGCTTTACAGCACAAAAACAGGAGCCATTTTTGCATTGTAAGGGCTGTTGTCAGAGCTAATTATTGTTCTTCATATTGAACACTTCTGGAGTGAAAGGCACAGACATAGCATCCTTCTTCCTAGGCAACAGGCAGGGTTTGGAGAACACCCCATGCTACACATAGCACCTTGGAGAAGAGTTTTACAGGCACATTGAACAACGTGACCATGATCTGTCTGCTCTTGATGGGGGTACAGATAGTACCTTCATTGTGCAACAGATTGTAGCTATTAAGGCAAGGAGTATTGTTCTCAAGTCAAAAACCCCGGTCTCTCCTACATTTTCAGAACAGCCGGCATCCCCATCCGGCCATCCATCACAGCCAAATATTTGCCAGAAGATCAGTACAGTTGCAAACAAACCCTTCAATCCTAGTTTTGACTTGATTTGTATATTTATTTGAAAATAATCAATAAAAACTGCAAATTTGACACACTTTTTCTAACTGAAATATAACAGAGACCTGTTTATTTTATCAATCTAAATTTGTATCTGATCTATTCATCTGTTCCTCACCTCTCTGTGGGCTTTACTGGCACAAACTGCCATCCATAATGTGAAGCCGTGACACACACTGCTGCTTGGGAACAGTAGGCCATGTAATCATAATACATTTCTTTAATAAAGGCATATCTAATGACAAAACCTTCACGCCGTGTTGATTGCTGCCAGTGATAGTGACAGTGGAGAGACACTGAAGATATCCCCTTTGCCATCAGTAATGAGATTTATACACTGAATGTATATGGCTGCCATGCAAGTATCATGACACATCTGTTGCCTTATGAACATATGATTTTCATACATATGGCATTTCGGACAGGGTGTGTGTGTGTTGGGGGGGGGGGTGTACAATAATGAAATGAAATAAATTAGGAATTCTCATAATAAAGAAAAAAAAAGAGAGAATGGATGGGGAGACACTATGGAAGAGGCTTTCATTCACTGTTTTTATCTCGTCCCATGTTATTATATTCGCTCAATCAAAACCCCTCTTATGCATGCATCTATATGAACTGCCTCTCTCGCGCTGTCCCTCTCTCTCGCTCATTCGCAATTATGAGGGAAAGACAAAGAAAACCGATTCATCTTTCTGTCGCGGCCCCTTAATGATATCATTAAAATGACTGACAGCTTTGAATAGCACTGGAAACCTACTCCAGTCAAAACAAATCTGATCCGTTTTGGAAACAGAGCCTGGTGGTTCGTTAGGGGAGGGGTGCAACATGAGCGTGTGCATGTGTGTAGAACGGGGTGAGGTGGGTGAGGGAGGGAGTTGTTAATGAGGGAGACCTTAGGGGGTCACACTGGGGGTATGGGGAGTACTGCTGCAGGCAGGTGCCCACACAAACACCCTCTCCCGCACGCACACACACCCTCCTTCTCTCACCTCCATCCTACACCCAATCCCATCTGTGCCACATTCATTTTAATTACCTTCATGAACATAATAAATATATCTCCTCTCTATTGATGAATGCTATTTGACAGCCATGAGGGTGGGCCCTTGGTTAGAGTGTAATCACTGTTAAAGGCCCAGCGTGAATAACGTATTCAGATTGAAGAAGAGACACACAAACACATACATGCACACACAGGGAAAACACAGGTGGCTAGGCCCACGGGGTGTTTCATTCACAACTTGACACTCCTGCTGTTATCATTATCTGCTTTGTTCGGACTAGATTGTGTGTGGAAGAGCGAAACATGGTGGGCAACGCTTTTGTTGAATGTGAATGCTAAACTCCCATCAGCTGGTGGATGGACAAAAATGCATGCACATATATGTACACTACAGACACGACACTACACACACACACACACACACACACACACACACACACACACACAAATGACTCACGCTCTCTCGTCTTGCTGGATGCCCTGGTCTCGGATCTGGGCCTGCAAACAATTATAAAGTGAAAAACAAAAAGCAAACCTGTTTGTGATCGACTCTGATTTGTCTCTTCCTACTTGTAGTTCATTGCTTTTCCACTTTGCACTTGTTCACCTTAAAGTGTTCCATGTCTCTCTCCTTCTTAGCCGCCACTTCTTTTAGACTCTTTACCTCTTCCTTCAATGTGTCATAACCGTCCTGCAGATGTCTGACGAAGCCAGGGAGATGCAGAGACAAAGTTTAACAGAGAAATATACATAGAGAGACAGACAGACAGAGATAGAGAGAGAGAGAGCGAGAGAGAGACAGACAGACAGTGAGACAGACAGACAGACATACATGCATTATCATCAAGAGCCTCTTATTAACATGGCAGACAAAATATTCTGCCACACAACGGCAATAGTGTCTGTGTTTCTCTGCTTCCTGAACAGCCTTTAACTAGCAGTTCAGACATTAGCTCTCACACACAAATACACACACATATCGTGATCTATTATAATAAAATGCTAGATTTCCGCAGCCATTTATCACTTACCCTTGTGGCTATTTATGTCAGCGTTTTGTTATGCCACCAATTCTCAGTATCCAGAACTATTAAAACAAGTTGTTATTCAGATGTTTATTGTACTATTATACTACAGAAGCACGGAACAATTTTATTTAATGGGATGGGAAGTAGAAATATCACGTTTCTGTATATTCCGGGAGGGTGCTGCTGAGTATACGGAGGAAACATTCTATTGTTCTAACTTTGCGTAGCCCGGGTGTTCCAGGAGTATAAAGACTGTTACCATTGCTACAGGTTACAATTCCAAAAAGGTAAGAACTAAACACTCAAACACAGTAAGTTAAGAGAGAGAGAAAGGAAAAAGCAGACTGCTGGGTGGGGCTGGGGGAGGTAAAGCACCGCAGGGGGGTGGGATGACAGAAGACGGCTAGACCGCTTTGATCTCTGGAAAGAGGAATATGTCACACCCATGTCTGTGTGTGCATGTGTGAGTCATGATAACGCAGATATGCAGAATGACTGTCAGCTGCGAGCATGTCAGAGTCCACCTGAATCACTCCAACACACACTATAATCACAAACTGGTGGGAAAGTTGACCTAGTTTGCAGGTGTAGCGGTTAGCTGAGCAGTATTTCCCCCCCATCTTTAGTTAAAGTGCCCATATTATGAAAAAATCACTTTTTCTGGGATTTGGGGTGTTATGTTGTCTCCACCCATGCTGTTTAGAGTGAGATACAGTTTCTGAATGTGTCCTGCCTTCAGTCTCTGGGTGAGCTGGTCAAAATCGGCACGGCTTGTGACGTCACAAGCCGAAACGAGCAGGCTAACCGCAACCATTAGCTCGTAGCGTTAGCATGCTAACGCTATGGCTAACGCTAGCATGCTAACGCTAGCATGCTACCTCGTTCTCAATAGCAAAGCACTGCTACAACACACACAAGTTCACCATAATCTACAAAAGAACTACTTCCATGTGTGCCCTCATTTAGAAGTCTCCCAGCTAATCCTGCCTTGTAACTGACCAAAGTTGTAGAAACAGCCTTTCTTTTACTGTCTATGGAGCTAGCTAGCTGACATGATCTACATCTGAGCTACTGGGCATGTGCAGTGCAATCAAAGATAGTACAGAAGAAGAAGAAAAGAGGTCTCACTCTGTAGCTAAAACAGAGACCAGCTGAAAAGAGGATCTGCAGCAGTGAGAGAGAGCACTGTAGTACAACACAAATATGGTGTTTTTTGAAAATTAAACCATGTAAACCTATTCTGGTACAACCTTAAAATACAATTATGAACCTGAAAATGAGCATAATATGGCTGCTTTAACGAACATACTGAAACAGGATTGAGACACGCACACAGACATACATTCACTCATTGATAAAGTAAGGTACCTAAAAATCTTCCTCTGAATAAATACTCACTCTTTCTCTTCAGTGACGATGAGCAGCACCTTGTTTTGGGCCTTCATCTGGGCAGTGAGGCTCTCGTTGGAAGCCCTGAGGGGAGAGAACAGATTCTGAAATCTAATGATGAACTTTAAAACTACACTAAGCAAGACTTTTATATGGAAATAAATACCCGCCAGTTAAACAGTATATTTTGCTTTAGAGGACACTAAATTCAAAACACACAAAGAAAGAAGTTATTTTACATTTATAAAAATACACACACCCTGCACACACACCATCAACGGAAAAACATACAGGGAACACCAAAGAGTGTGGTCCTACTTTTGTTCAGTAATCCAATGGCTGACATTAGTCATGACCAGCTGACTTTCATGGCGAAGGTTTGCATTGTCAGACCGTGTCCTCTCCAGCTCTGACCGGAGCGTGTCCACCTACGAGACACAGTCACATATTATCCATTGTGGGGTAAGCCGTCATATAACAATTCATATAGCAACATTGTAAAATGCTGTGCATATTTTGTTTTTACATTTCCCCATTAATAAGTTATTTTCCTAACTTAAAAAAACCTTCATCTATTCTCTCACTGGATTCATGATAAACAGAAACAAGACCAACATTCACTCCATCGCTGTTTTGATGTACTTTAGTTAAAACCTTAGAGAGTCTATTGTTGAAACAGAGGTTAACAGCTTAAAAAATATTACTTATTTTCAAGAAAAGTATTAACGTCTAACACTGGCTTTCCACATCTCTGGCCCTGTTCAGACCTGATATTAGCATGCGTCTTGGGTGAGCCAATCACATATGGAAAGCTCTAAAGGCCGTGACACACCCAGCCGACGGCCGGGGACTAGTGGCGACGAAGGCCGACTGTGACGTTGCCTTGCGTCAGCCGTCGTCGCCTTTGTCTTGGCCAAAAATATGCACTGGAACCATAGACTGTACATTTTAAACACTGCAGAGACCACAGCCGATGGCCAAGTACCACGTATGTTCTGCGCCTGCATGAGAGGAAATAACTCATACCAGCAGGCAGCGGTTCTCTTAATACATCCATGTAATCTATTCGTCATTCAACAAGGGAAACCGGATAACGTTGCTATAATACACACAACAAACAGCGTTTGCTTGATCAGCGGCAGAACTGAACAGAGCCTCCAGTCCCTCTGCTTCACTCCCTGCCGGGAAGACAGCGGACACTGGGAGATAGCTAACCGGACTGTCCCTCTCCCGGTCTGTCATCCGTTCACTCGGCAGAGAAGTCTCCCTACAGTGGGAGCGGAGTGGAGGGACTGAACGGCCGGCTGCTGACATGTTTGCTAACGTTAGCTTGCTAATTTCACCCACCCAACATGCCTTTATCATACACTGGTTACAAAAAAATTAGCCAAACAAAATTGGCAGTCATCTGGTGATAGCAATGTGCTTTCCTTCGATTTGACAAGAGCATGCAAATTAAACATTAAGTTCTTACATTTTACTAATTTAGAGGCTGGCCGGCTGGCTAGTAAGCTAGCTGGCTTGCTAGGGGGCTAATTGTTTAGCGGTGCAGAGGGTGCAGAGAGATTGAAGTCTATTATGGTGTTTATATTAAATATCTCAGTTGGGGTGGCAGTAGCTCAGTCCGTAGGGACTTGGGTTGGGAACCGGAGGGTCGCTGGTTCAAGTCCCAGTATGGACCAAAGTACAGAGTGTGGATTGGTAGCTGGAGAGATGCCAGTTCAACTCCTGGGCACTGCCAGGTGCTCTTGAGCAAGGCACCGTACCCCCCCCAAACCGCTCAGGGCGCTGGTCCAGCACTGGCAGCCCACTCACTCTGAGTAGTTGCATTAGTGCATGAATAGGTCCTGAGCATGTGTGTGTATTTCAGGCCTGTGTGTAGTGATTTCTAACAAAACAGAGTGTAAATTGTAATTTCCCCACTGATCAATAAACAGTATAAATTATAATTGTATAAATTATAGGATATTAGTTTATTAATGTTAGTGTACTTTGTAATGTGTAGGTATGTAGAGATCTTTTAAAAAGACATGTTATTGTTGGAATAAATATGCCTATACAAGTAGTTATGTATATCTTGTTGTGCGTTTGCCATCTTATGGACATAATGTGCAAAAATAGTTATTCTTATTGTTCGAACCTGTGTGTTTTTTAGAAGAAACATTCAAATGTCATTTTTGACCAGTTTTGACAGCTCTTATTTGTATTGGATTGATCAGATGAGATGAAAAATGAAAGAAACCTTCTGTGTGCCTCACAGTTGTTTGTTTTCCTCACTCTCGTTTTCAAGCTGAACAGCCAATCATATGAATTGGCTGTTCAGCCGACTGCTGACAACCGGCGACGCCGATTCAACATGTTGAAAAAGGCCGACGAAGGCCGACGCTTGGCGACAGTGCGGGACACACCACACAAACTAGGCCGACGTCACTGTTGGCCCAACTAGGATCGACGGTCGGCTTAGTGTGTCAGGGCATTAAGTACACAAGTTCACACCTGGCATTAAAATGTGTCTCCTACTGCGTGACCACTTTGATCGGATCTCACTTCCCCACTCTATATGCAAATAAACATGCAGCCTACTGTACATCATTTCTGTTTGCAAAGACCAAATGCATTGTTCTTTTAACTGGTGGGAGGCGGTAGTTGTAATATCCTACATAATTGTGAATTTAAGTACATTTGATGGACCTAAAAATAATGGGTTATTGTCTACCGGTGGTCCCTGGGGACCTCAATGCTGCGACACCGCTGTCTTTGCCAGCCTCTGCTTCTGCCTTTCTCACTCTACAAAGTGAAAAAATAAAGGAAGGTTAAAAAAAAAGGGGATAAGTGAGGCTCTAATAGATGGGAAGCAAGGACAGGGTGAAAATAAATGTCAATAATAGAGCCTAATAACACAAGAGAAACATTAGATAAAAGGAGAATAATGGGTGATGAAAGAGATGGCGTTTGCAGACGCAGGTATAAATTGCAGGGTCAGGTATTAAGCAGGTGCAAAGGAGGACAGATGGTGGATGGGGGGAGAGCAGAAGACGACTGAAGACGAGATTGTAGAGAGAAAACGGGTGAGGGGTGCAAACAGGGATGGGATGGCACTGGCCAAACTGCTGACTTTTCCATTCTGCTTATCAGTCAGGACCTTTCCAGGCCTAAACTCTATGGACCCTGACACATTACCCTTATCGTCATGGAAACACCTTGATATACCATACCATCTTCCCACAAAGACTTGGGCAAACATGAAAAAAGTTTCCAATATGTGGGCTATGATTTAAGTATCCAAAAAAGTCATATGATTAACCCAAAATGTCAAAATAATCGAAACTGCAAAAATCTAACTGCTGTGTGATTTGAAACCCATAACATATTTTCTTGTTAATGTTTATCTGGAAAACACTACCAAGTTAAATGTAACAGAAATTATAGGACACAAAATCACAAAAATCACTGAAAAAAAGTGATTATGACAATTATCCTTGCTTTCATCATCCAATGTCTTCAGTGGAACAGGACAATACAGAGGATAAGCCAATAAGAAAGAAATCATTCATACCACAGGCAATACCACTTTTTAACACTTCATCACTGGGTGTTAGATAAGACTCATATAAACCACGATACTGCACTACGTGCAACTTGCACAAACATGGGTTATACTTACATCTTTATAAATACTATTTAAGTAGGTTGAACATTTTTATTCGCCACTTGTATATACGTTTGTACATTATTTCCCTTGTATTTTTTATCTTTATTTTTGAATAGTTGTTCTTGTATTCTATCCTATTTATTATGTATTGTATATTCAGTATATGTGTTTTATATTTTGCTGCTGTAGCACTGAAATTTCCCAATTTGGGATCAATAAAGTCAATCTAATGTAATAAGAGCGAAGAGTCGAGAATCATCAAGATTACAAATAAAATAAATTGCCAATAAATTGTCTGTAGTGTTCACAAGTCTGGTAACGGAGTGTATGTTTGTTGATCTCGTGATTGTTGGGGATCGAACAGTTTGTCAATATAAAAGTCAAACTCCTATCTAGGCCACACCCACATTTACAGGACTACTGCACCCCAAGGTTAAAGTGAAAATAACATGCTTTTAGTTGCCCAGGGTCAAAATATTGTAAGTTATTTACAACGTTATCTAAGAGAAGCCAGTCTTTCATGTGTGCATCACATTAACCCTGGGCTACAGAGTGGGCAAACAGTTGACCAGTCAATTTTGTTACATATTTTATGGGAATAAAATTCATGCAACTCACAGGACAACGTAACACATTTTGTTTTCTTTTACAGCAAAATGTGCAATGTAATATTAAAATCAGCTGCGGCGTCAATTGTTTGAGGAATGGACAGTGAATGAAATATACTTCTAAATGAGCCAATGCTAAAAAGAGGTCAGAAGAAAAACAGAAAGGTTTGACTTTGTCTAATATTTGTCTGTGAGACATGTTCAACAAGAGAATGACCCCTCAATAACAGAAAAGAATAGGCTGTCTTAGATGTGAAAGTAAGTTGTGAAGGTGACAGTGACACATATTCAATGATTCAAATTTCATAACATGATGAAGAATTACACTTTAATTACACTCAGATTAAGGAAGGGCTGCATTTCCACAAATAAAGCAATTAATTAAAACTTGGAGAACAATGAAATCACATCAAGCAAACATGCACAGACAGACAGACAGACAGACAGACAGACAGACAGACAGACAGACAGACACACACACACACACACAGGCGGGATCTGTGCTGTGCTGTAATGACAGTAATTACCTGTGGTCGCACATTAACATCTCCCTCCTGACTGTCTGACTGGCTCGGCTGGCGGAGGGATGTAAATCGCAGCAAGTCTAATGTTGTGATTAGGACTAAATTACGACCATCACTCTGTTTCCACCAGTGTCAAGGGAGGGAGTGAAAGGGTGTGTGAGAAAGAGGGGGAGAGTGAGAAAGGGACGTTTTTTAGAGAAAAGGGGACAAAGGAGGTGCGACTGCAAGCGGGGGGAGGAGGAAAGTAGCATACCTGCTTAACATTTAGATTGGTTTTGTTGCACAAATATTTTAGCAGATGATGGGGGCTAAAAGGGGCAACAAAATGCATTTGGGACACACTTACAACCAAGTTGGGCGATACCACTGGTCCTTTCAGGCCTATGCCAGAGAATATAAGTTGACTACTGCAGTGCTGGTGGAGGATTTGGGATCTTTACAGCTGCTGCAATGGTACTTGTCATTTTGATGGTTTATTCTATCAAAATAAGGCAGAGTTGTCCAGTCCACAGCCCACACTTTTCAGTGACAATAGATACAAGATGAACTTTAGGCAATCTTTTTTCTAAACTTCTGAATGAACTTTCATGACAACCCACAAAGCGCACCTGCAGACAGAGAAAGAAGAAAAAAAGATTGTGGAGACTTAATGGATTTTCCATCTCTTCTATTCTCAATGGAGCTGTGGACTAGTATCACATTGCACATTAGCTGTCCTGGACAAAAGTGCATTTTTACTAAAAACAGACCAAGCTGTCCAAGGTTGTGGGATAAATATGATTCAAAGTTAACTTTTCTGGCTAAAGAGAGAAATATGAAGAGGAGGGGGAAAATCCAGAACAGACAGCGTGGTTGTTGCTACCATCACCATCAAACCGCAAGAGCTGAATACGAGCCATTACTCTGTTCCACTCAGCTCATCAGAGCACATCCTCTCATCAAATTAATGAACACATTTATTGTTAAACACGTTTTTATAAAACATTCATTCATTCTGTCTAATTAAAAGACCCAACAGGCCTGACATCACTTAAATATGCATACTTATCACTCACAGGGTCTGAATTAAAGATCTACAGGCGTGTGTGTGTGTGTGTGTGTGTGTGTGTGTGTGTGTGTGTGTGTGTGTGTGTGTACACTATGTGTAAATGTGCATGTGCGATGGCAGCAGAGAATGAGGTTTCCTAAGCAGGTCTTCTCACTCCATGCTTAATGGTGATAATCATGGCGTGACCCAACATTAAGACCATGTGTGCGTGTGTTTATGTGTGTCCCACTCTCCCTAATGGTGACGATGATGACATGTTCTCCATTAGACTAGTCAGTGGGCCACAGCAGATCTAGCATATTAATGATGCTGATGATGGCTTCTTTAATTACCTTCGTCTGCTGCAGCATGGCCTCACTCCTTTCCCCGAGTCCTTTCATCACACACTCTCCTACGCATGCTGCTGGGTTGTTTATCAGTGGCTGCCATTATTGAAGTCCCCTATCTTGCATCTAGCCGGCATGAGCTACATTACCAGCCTTGGTAGAAGTTTCTCACCCACTTCCCAGCTAGATGTAGTTCCCCCCTCTACTGTAGTAGGTATCCTTTTAATATATAGAGGAAACTCAGGCTTGGTGTCCATTTAAACTGAAATCAAAATATTGCCAATTTTAGACTGCAATTAGATAATGTTTTACTTTTGAGAAGTTTGGTTTCTTCTAGTTTCTGAATAGGGATGTTTGGTGTTTTTTGAAGTAAGGTATACAAAGAAGGTATTTGTTGGTTTTGTACTAAATTCAGTTATCATGTCAGCACTTGAATCATTTCAAACAATACCAAATCTAGTAACTTTATTTCACAGTGTTCATTTTCGCCAAATCATGCATTAGTAGGAATTAGTTTGTTCTTGAGGTTGCAGCAGGATCGCTGAAGGAAAGCTGCAAATTGTGTCGTGCAGCTTCTAAGACTGCTATATTTGTCGGTAACCTCCAACAATAGAAAGCAGTACACGTGTCCTGGATGTGTGGGATTCCCATTTGGCAAACCTTGCGATGTTTAGTTGTCCAGGTGACCAGCCTGCGACAGTGCTTAGCTAACAGCAGCAGCACAAAAGAACAATTTTAGGTTTTTATTGTTGCTGTATTGTTTAGTGATGAGCTGATGCAGCACTAGTTTGGAAAAACATTGCCAGCACTGTTATTTTTTCAGCACCTTAATAAAATGCTAAAAAAAAAATAAATAATGTATAGCGGGGGAAAGCATTTATTCATAACTACTTATTTTCTCCTATTTGATTGATTTGTAGAAAACACATTTCTGCAAAATAAAAAACGTGCTTAGGCCAAACTCTTTTTAGAGACCCTCAGTTCACTTTACAGTACAGTGACGCAGCCCAAAACTCACCAATGCTGGGTTATCATACTGTTCTATACTTGTTGTACATGTTTACATGAATAGAAGCATTTATATGAGATGTGGCACTGCATTTACTAAAAGATATATCTCACAAATAAAGAACTAAATAAAAAAGTATGATGCTGTTGCAAAATGTTGAATTGAAAAAGAAGTACACTTTTATAGGTTTTCCATTCAATTAAAGCTAGTCCTTAAGCTTGACTGAGAATGACTTTGAATAGGGTGATATTACATAGCTCTTTTGGAATCTATGTAGAGGATTTCCTGCAGCTAAGGCGAGATAATTAAAGTTTTGCCTTGAGTAATTACAAGAATAGCATTCTTAAGTACTTTTATAAATTAGAAGCTGTTAGATGAGTGGCAGGCGTGATTTGTAAAGACTCATTTCCACTTGTTTTCTTGAAACGTATATTCAAGTGAGTCCAAACTGTACTAACTGATATGAACTTGCCTTTGGTTTTTTGCCAAAAGAAAAGATGTAAATACACATTGTCAGTACTTGGGATCAAAAGGTTTCAGTAATCCAACTTTTTCATCTATAAAATCAAACAAAATGGGTAAAAGAGAAACAACCTTTAAATATAAAAACACATATTTCACATTTTCTCTCTTCCTCTTCTTTCTTTTGCTAAATTAATATCTTCATACATTATATGCCCCTTCCATGAACCTTTCCACAGAGCAATCGTTTCATGATTCATCCACATCCATGCACAGAAACGCAGACATTATGGCAGTATGACAGTTAAAGGGACATAGAAAGCTATGGAGACAATATGAGAAATATAATGTCTGCTCGACTGTCCGTCTGATCCCTCAGATGGATTACAGGACTGTGGCTTAATGAGCTGTGTTTGAGCGTGATGGGACACAAGGACACGCATGCACACACATATTGAACAAATACGAAGGCCATTCCATGGTTAAACAGGCAGACAATTGGACCACTTCCCTTTGTTCATCAACTAAACAAATGAGCTTTATTTGTCCGTCCTCACTTCTCCATCATCAAACCTGTGATCGATGCGTGTCATGCTAAGCTAATTAGGCCAGGCTTGGGGCTTCTAACAGGTATAATGTGTGTGAGCAATGAGCAGATAAGACCGTTCCAGAGAGCAACTCTCTCAGGCATCACCAAAATGAAAATACTACACACTTTGTAAAAGTTTAGCCACACAGCCACATTTCAAACAAAAACATGCACAGGTGTCAGTGTTTGACACCTGTAAGTGTCTCAAAAATGATTAGATAACAGCAATGTAAGAAAGAAGCAAAATCACTGCTGGAGTGGTGAAGAAAATGGAGGAAACTGGAGCACACATCATGTGTCATGCCTCTTTTGCTTCCTGAATGCTGGTATGCTATCTAAAATCACACCGGAGCAGGATTGTGCCAGCGTTGTTTGGTTCAGTGTAACAAAACTACGCCGGTGTAATGGTGGATCTTCTTCACGGCAATAATGCAGAATCTCTGTGTAAAAGAGGTTGTGTGTGTGTGTGTGTTGTCTTGCTCAGGGATACTTAAGCAGCGACCAGGCTGATCTCGCTAATCACTAGGCAGGCACCCCACTGAGTCAGAATGATTAAAAGTTACTGTGTAATTGTATTTTATAGGATGACATTAATAGTTGTGAAAAAGGTTATGGGAAAGAAAACATACTCAAACGTTTATGCGTTTTGTGCTATCTGAAAACTTCTTTGCAAATTCTCATTAAAACTGTTTGAAATCTTTTTACTCCATGCTAAAAGAAGTTGAGGTAAACACACTAATGACTGGGATTGTGTGTGTGTGTGTTTGTGTGTGTGTGTATGTGTGGCAGAGAGAGAGAGTGAGGAAGAGGGAAAAGGATAGAGGGATGATCTGATCAGTCACACAACATGCCTCATTTTTATCAAGACTCGTATTTGAACTGGACTCATGCAGAGGAACAGGATCGAGTGAAGTGTGTGTGTGTGTGTGTGTGTGTGTGTGTGTGTGTGTGTGTGTGTGTTAAGCGACATATATGAAAGCACAAAATTGACTGGTAGATAACATGTAAATCCCTTTAATATCAGAAAAAAAAACAAAAAACACATCGTTAACACAAATATCTAGTCAGCCAATCATGTGGCAGCAACTCAATGCATTTAGGCATGTAGACATTGCCTGTGTTTGGAAATCACATACTAATGTACTGCATACTACACACTCAATGTGTATGTATGGCATACTTTCTACTACATTAACTATTAAGCATGCCATTACCAGCAGACTGTTCACACTGTGGTATACGTACACAAAAGCCACATACTATGACATATTAACAGCTTTTAGCCTGGCTCAAAATCTGCCTGAAAAGACGCAACGCATGACGGTGGGGTTGAGTATGTCCAAAAATCTTATCTCATGCTCACAAAGTCATGCTAAACATATGGGCATTTCTCGTGTACACAAAATCCACATACTATGCAGTTCGAAGGCACTACATACTTACTTTTACGCCATACTTAGTATGAATAGTATGATAGTATGCAGTTTCTAAAAGAACCATGGTAACAAACGATCTGCTGAAGTTCAAAGAAAGCATCAGAATAGTGAAGAAAGGTGCCAGACAGGCTGGTTTGAGTATTTTCAGAAACTGTTGATCTACTTGGATTTTCATGCACAACCACCTCTAGGGTTTACAGAGAATGGTCCAAAAGAAGAGAAATAAATCCAGTGAGCTGCACCGCAGTTCTCTGGGCGAAAATGCTTGTTGATGGGAGAGGTCAGAGGAAAATGGCCAGACTGGTTCGAGCTGAAAGAAAGGCAGCTACAGTATCTCAAGTAACCACTCATTAAAACCGAGGTATGCAGAAGAGCATCTCTGAACGCACAACACGTCAAACCTTGAAGCGGATGGGCTACAGAGGCAGAAGAACACACCGCGTGCCAATACTGTCAGCTATGAACAGGAAACTGAGGCTACAATTGGCACAGCCTCTCTAAAATTGGATAATGGAAGATTGGAAAAAATGTTGCCTGGTCTGATGAGTCTCAACTGCTGCCACAACATTCAGATGGTAAGGTCAGAATTTGGTGTAAACAACATGAAAGCATGGATCCATTCTGCTTTGTATCAACGGTTCAGGATGGCGGTGGTGTTGCTGATCATATCCATCCCTTTATGACCACAGTGTACACATCTTCTAATGGCTACTTCCAGCAGTTTCTCTTAACATGACAATGACATCACTGTACTCGAATGGCCTCCACCGTCACCAGATCTCAATCCAATAGAGCACCTTTGGAATAAGGTGGAACGGGAGATTCTTATGTGCAGCCGACAAATCTGCAGCATGTTTCCAGCATCTTCATCAGCAGAATTAAGCCAGATATGAAGGCAAAAGGGGGTCCTGTACTAGCAAGGTGTACCTAATAAAGTGTCCGGTATGTGTGTACACACTGTGCATACAAAGACTTACACAGCGAGAAAGACAGAGCTATCTGAGGTTCAGCTACTGTGCACCGAGGCAATTTGTAATATAGATTTCCTCTATAGGCCACTGTTGTGTACCATTTACCATTTCAAACCCTTTGATTTTTTTCACCAGCGGATAATTCATCTTCTGCTGGTCAATAACAGAGATTGGGACCTAATGAAGGAGTCATAGTCAGATCGGCCATCACAACGGTGTTTAAACACTGTTTGGAGACAAATTCATTGAAAAGCTCATCTGTTGTTGAAATGATGGAAGACAGCAGGAATGCAAAGGGGAAATGTAAGGGATTGTGTATGAGTGCAGGAGCCAGCCAGAGAATACACACATACAAAGACATTCAGATACGTACATACACACACTCCCAAAAAGTTTACTACAAATGCAAGAATAAAATAAACAACACTTTGTGATTGGTTGAATCATTTGAAAAAAGTAACGTAATGATTTTAAAGGTCCCATGGCATGAAAATTTCACTTTATGAGGTTTTTTTCAACATTAATATGAGTTCCCCCAGCCTGCCTATGGTCCCCCAGTGGCTAGAAATGGTGATAGGTGTAAACCAAGCTCTGGGTATCCTGCTCTGCCTTTGAGAAAATGAAAGCTCAGATGGGCCGATCTGGAATCTTCTCCTTATGAGGTCATAAGGAGCAAGGTTACCTCCCTTTTCTCTGCTTTGCCAGCCCAGAGAATTTGGCCCACCCATGAGAGAGAGACATCATGGCTTTCAAACTAGCAAAGTTGGTCAAGGCCACACCCCCACCCTCCACCTTGCCCCCCCGCCCCTCTCTCCTCCTCAATAGCTACAAACACAGAAATGGCACATCCTAAGTAAAGCTCATTGTGGGACTGGCTCTAGTGGCTGTAATTCTGCACCAAGGCTGAATTTCGGGAAAGAGACTTCAGATACAGTATTAGGGGACCACTAAGGTCTATATAAAAGCATCCAAAGAGCACCATGTCATGGGACCTTTAATAGATTTTAGTATCAAATGACCTTTGTTGTATTTTCAACTAGGGCTGAACGATTAATTGCATTTGCAATAATATCGCGATATGTTAAAACGCGATTTCCTAATCGCAAAGGCTGCGATTTGGTCATGTGACTCGCGAGAGCAAATCAGTCTGCACTCTGCAGAGAAAGCATCAATTTAGCACGCTAATGCTATGCTGTACCTTGAGCAGATTTCTGTCATTCAAACAACTCTGAGTTGTAGTTTAAAACCTTTACAGCCATTTTAATAAAATTAAGGGTTTTATTCGGGCTCCAGTCCATACATGAAGTTAATGGATACAGGCGCGCAGAACTGAAGGCTCGGTTAGCAACGATTAGCTCTGATTAGCGGTTAGCTCCAGTTAGCTAGCTCCGTTATAAAGATATGGAGCGGAGGAGACTGCCGCGGGGAGGGGTAACAACCAGACTCTGATAAATGACGTTCCGGGGAGCTTTCACAGCAGCGTGGCAGCATTGTTTCAACAGTTTTATTAGTACAGTTAATCCCACGACAAGACCACCAGCAGCATGCTACTACTAACGTAACGATAGCCTCTCTGAGCAAGTGCAACGTTGATGCTGTCATGCACGCGGCACACAACATGAGGGGAGGGAGGGGCTGGAGGCAGCTCCTCTGTGTGCGCTGTAAAAAAAAAAATACACCATTGTATATACTGTATATACTATATTTTTACTTATTTAACTGTCTAGTAAAGTTCAAAGACAGTGTTTAAAAAGTGCAATCCACATGTTTACATATGTTTATTACAATAAATAATAATTAAATAATCTAAATACTACTAAGTGTGGTAAAGCCACATATTTGTTTTTATATTTCTGCAATCTGCACTTTAGTTTGTGTGATTTGTTTCTGACTTTCATATGAATGTTTACACCAGGCTTGGTCAGTGCACAATATACTACTGTGACTGAAGTAGTTAAATAAAAGATGTCATTCATATAAATTCATGCATCACCTAATTTCATCATCACATACATGCCTGGCCTCCAGGAAAGAACAGTTTGTTTAATCTATCTAATCTTGTGTTGTTCATACTATACAATGATTTATTGCTTGTCTTTGTTGAATAATACAGAAGACAAAGAGCTTAAAAAATAATTGCATATTAAATCGCAATATATTTTTGAAAAAAATCGCAATGAGATTATTTTCAAAAATCTTTCAGCCCTACTTTCAACACTCTGTCCATATTGCATACTGAGTGTTCGCATTTAAAAACTTAACCGAAGCTTTTCTTAAATAGTAATCAGCCAAACAAAAGCCAGAGTGGAAGCCCACGACTGACAAGGATACGGAACTACACCTGACAGGGGGTTTGCACTGTCTGCTTCACTATCATAGTGACTAGATGCTGCTGGCTGTTGTTGCAGGCACAGCATCTGTGTGCGGAAATATACTTAGAAACCCTAGGAAGTCACTGCGCCCGGCCAAGAAATAATCTCACATAACCTGTGGAAAACTTGGACAGAGCCAGGCAAGCAAGTTTTCCATTTCCAGTCTTTATGCTAAGCTAATCTGCTACCGAGCAGATATGGGAGTGGTATCCATCTTTTCACTTAACTTTTGGCAAGAAAGAGAATAAGCGTATTTCCCAAAATAAATATATATATATATATATATATATATATATATATATATATATATAAAAAAAATAAATAATAATAATTCTTAAAGAACAACCAAAAGAATCAGAATTGATTCAGAAGTCTTAGAGTAGGGCTGGCTGATACCGTTTACAGACTTTCAGTAAAATTGTATTGCTGCATGTCATCCCCTCTCTCTCCCCCATTTCCTGTCACTCTTCAGCTGCTCCAATAAAGGAAAAGCCCTAAAATTAGACTTTAAAATCTTTTAAAAAAAAGTTATCCATATCAATTATTCAAAGCAAGTTGTAATTAAAACAATTGTTGTACATGCCTAAAGATTTTTGACTGATGTTGTGCGTAACGATGGAACATAGTTCTTTTTGTTCAACTTGATATTGAACATTAAGGTGATTATTATTGTTTGATATTTTTGCCATATTGTGGTATATATTAATATCAAAAAAGAAAAATGCTAATATTAATATTGTGACATAGCTTGAACCCATATCAACAGTTTACCCAATCCTATTTCAGCCCAAGGAAGCTGTTGCTTCCAATACACAAGAAACGGACCTTTACTTTATGCTTGATAACTCATACACTGGTAGTCATTGCCATGTCTTCTTCATGCAAGACTTGACAGACCTGTGACTAACTCTGACATGTCCTGCAATATGGTTGATCAGAAATTGTACAACAGAGAAAAGAGGACCAAGTCACACAGCAAAGGCAGAGATGAAAGGATTTTCAACAGAAACAGACGGAGAACTCTTCGCGAGCACTGGCTTGGCTACTGACTGACCAATCACCTGGCCTAAGTCAGTGTCTTACTGGCCCTGGACAATAACTATTGTCAAACCCCGGTGCACTAATGTTAAGAGAAAAAAGGAGAGCCGCGCTATGTGGGCTGCATTATTCAAAAGGACAGAGTGAAAAAAAGAGTAAGGTAGAGGAAGAGCGAGTTAAAGAGACAGAAATGGAGAGAGAGGACATATGAAAGAAAGAGAAAACCGAGAACAGGAGAACGCAAAGAGAAAAATAAAGAAACAAAAGGAGAAAGACAAGGAGTGACTTTAAGAAGAATTTGAACAAAATGCAAAATCAAGATCCGAGAGAGCACCACTGTGCACGGAAGCTTAAGACGGAATTTAAAGATGTTGAATCTAAATGAACATCAGTTCCCCGTCCTGGCTCTACCCTTAATTATCCATTCTGTCTTTGTACAGCGGTGGCTCATCTCTGACAACCGCTCTCCCCTGAGACACCCCCCCCACACTCCTCCGCACCCAGCCAGAACATTAGGGAATATTACACCCAGGAATTAACGCTCCAAATCACCTTGCCAGGTTTAGGTCCCGCATACACCCCCTCCTTCTCTTGGACAAGATAATCCGGGCTCTAGCACCGGATATATGCCACTAATCATCAAAACGGTAAGGTGGGTGGGGGGGTGAGAATGCTGGAGGGGGGGGGGGGGGGGAGGGGGGGGGGGAAGACCTTGGAGGGCATTGGAGGAGAAAAGAGGAAACCTTAGTATTAGTATTCCTGTTTATGTACTACAGTAGACCTGGCTCAAACCCAACAAACCCTATGTACCTAAATAGGTACCCTAAAAGTATAAAAAGAGTAAGGTCAGCTACAGAAATCATAACGCTAACTGACAGAAGGATTAGATGATCACATTTAAATGGTAAAATGTGGTAATAGTGGTACAATTGTTATAGCTTTCTGTGAGTACAGACAGTTTCTCAATGGTTTTAGATGGAAAAACACCTGCTCCAAGCCAATTTAATTATTTGCAGAGGCTGTGTCACTCAGGTCAGGTGTGTATTTATTTACCTGGTCTTGTGCATCCTGCGCATCTCGCTCGGCCTTGACTTTGTGATCGACAGCCTGCTGAAGATTCCTCTTGAGCTCTGCCACCTCCGTCTCCAGCCTCACAGCCATTGACCTGCACACACAAACACAACTATTGAACTTATCACTATACTAGAATACAGTTAATTAATAAAAACATCTGTTACTATATTTAATCACTCCAATATCCTGCATGCATTTTTAATACTCATTTAAATATTTCCACATTCATTATTAGTATAAACAATAAAAACAAAACACACATCTGAAGTATTTCATTCCAATATTAAGTTTCTTGAAAATCCAGATCTGTGGGAGTGTTTAACGTAAGCCCAGGAAGTGTGAGTAGTGCGTGCGTGAGTGTGTGTGGCAGCCGAGCTAAGGGAATGTGAAGGGGATCAATATGAGGGGGTCTATTCCTGCCACGCAACTGTGTGTCTGTGTGTATGTGAGTCAGTTAGTGTCTGCAAGTGTGTGTGTGTACATGTGCGCGAGCGAGTTTGTGTGTGCCAGCTGCCCTGGCTACAGCGGGATCAATACGACAAATGATTACCATTTCCACAAACCTCCCTCCACAGCCTCGCTTCGGCCGCTCAGTGAGCCTCAACACCCCCACGAACCTCCTCCACACACGCATACACACAAACCAAAACAAACCACCCCCCCACTCTTGACCCACATCTCTAAAAGCTCAAATAAAAATGAAAAATTGCAAGTTTATGAATAGTAATAAATATATATATATAAATATTTGCTTTCTACGAGTTAAAAAGTTTTGGGACAGTGAACTGAAGTTATAGATTTTACAGTTAAAACAAGAATGACTATGTAGGGAACGACCACAAAGTCAGCACTTAACCATTAGTTTTTATTGCCATTTGTGTTAAATTGACACATCCAAAAAATTAATGTTCAGTTCAATATCTACCCCTCTCCCTCTGTACACATGCATTTTTTCAGTTAATTATTTTGTCTAGTGACTGTCAAAAACAATTAAAAATTCACAAGTTAGTACTACATTCTACTTTTTTAAGGTTGCAACTATCAACTGTTTTTATTACCGATTAACCTGCCGATGATTTTTTCGGTTAATCGATTAATCACTTCATTTACAATACATCAGTGAAAACTGTCCATCACAGTTTCCCAGAACCCAAAGTGATATGTTTAAATTACATGTTTTACAAAACCCAAAAGGTATTTCCATTTATGTTTAAAGAAAAGATTCACATTTGAGAAGCTGGTGAATTTTAGGCATTTTTACGCAACTAATTAAACAACTAATTTCAGCTCAAATTTAAGATAGTTTTTAGGCTTTTTTAAAAACAATTTTTTATCTTTACTTGACAGTGGACAAAAGCTTAGTCTAAAAAAACAAAAAAATACAAACATAAAATTATATGAGAAAGTCAATCTTATCAGTTGTGAGGTCATACCCAGCAAAAGCTCGCCAAATTTCTTTTAATTATCTTTTCAAATGATTAATAAAAGATTTAATATATACATTCTAAAATATATCATCCGAACACATAGATTAATTGACTAAATGTTTCAGCAATGAACTTAAAAAGGATACTAATAGAGTAACTTAGTGGTAGTAAAAGCTGAAGCAGAAGCAGAACGGCCAAAACAAAAAGAAAGAAAATGCCTGATAGATTGGTCCATGGAGAGAACACATGATAGGATGAACAGAGAGGGAGAGAGAGAGAGAGAGAAGAAAAGAGAGAGAGGAGGCATCCTGTGGAGAAAGGAGGGGATTTCCCACAGCACAGATGGAAGCCATTAGTATGGTGTTGTTGCTTGAAAACCTTTCATGTCTTTGCAGTTATTAGATAATACTGGGTTAACAGTAAACAGCATGATTATGCAAATGGATATGATATGCAGACGCAGCGATTGTTTTACCATTCACTACCTAAAATTGGTTTAAATGTAATAAAATGTAATAATTCAAAATGTAACCTATAAAGTCTCCATGCCGAGTTTGAAATTGTCGGGTTGACAATGAAAATGTTCCATGGCTCAAACTTAACCGAGAAACTCCCTGAGACGGAGACCGTTGCTGTGAGGTCATGTTGAAGCCAAAGCCACAACCACAACTATGTGTGCACAAACAGACGCACACAAACACACACACACACACTCTACTGGCTGATACATGCTTGCTGATGTCATCACCGCAGTTCTGGTGACACACAGGGGTCAACCAGGGGCCTCGCCTCTGAACTCTGAACTCCACGACCTAACATCTGTCCCATCAATTAACATTTTGATATTTCTCTTATTCTGTTTGATTCACTCAGGAACAGAAAAATAAACACAACAGAATTTGAAGTTGAGATATCCAGCTCTTCAGAAATAATAATATAATTAAATATAGACCAAAAAAGTTAGGCCTTTTGCTTTGAAAGACTCTTAAACAATGTACGTATTTAGAGCTTAGGGCTGTTCTGTTCAACACATGTTCAGTTAAATGGCCTACTGTACGCCGCACGTAAAAAAGCTAAATGTTTTTGATTACTGAGCTTACACAGGGGACGATGGGAAATGGGATAAGAGGGGAAGCTTCTTTCCCTCTCTCCCTCTTTTCCTTCTTACCTTATTTTCCCCTCTGCTAGCTTTCCCTCATTCAGGCACCCCTCCAACTGCCTCGCCTCCCCTGCACGGGCTGCCAACTCCTCCACTGAGCAGGAGAGAGAGAGAGAGAGAGAGAGAGAGAGAGAGAGAGAGAGAGAGGGAGAGGGAGAGAGAGAGAGAGAGAGAGAGAGAGAGAGAGAGAGAGAGAGAGGCAGAAACGTGTGAGATAAAGAGCAATGGTTCACTTCAGACGTTGTTGGTTAGAGAGTAGGTCTAATTCAAATGGCATTTTCCAACTGAGATATTATATTCTCAGGTAGCTCTTGAGGCTGAGTACATTTACTCTTTGTAATGTATTTAAAGAAAGAAATATGTAAATGAGTACTTCAATTGCTCCAGTAGACCAAGGTTTATAGAATGATTTACAAAACATGCATACACAGACATGATAATTGATTCTCGTTGTTAATTTCAGCAAAGGTTGGAAAATATGAACTCTGAGCCACCTTCAAAGCAAAACCAACTCAGAATGCCTTTCAGAGGCACAGAAGGTAGAAGTAAAAGTATTGCACTGCTTGCACGGGGCAGCAGCCTCTTTTGTTGAGACAAAAGGAGCGCTCCCAGACTTTGTCAATAGATGGCACTCTTTACCTTGAGCAAGCCATCTGAGCTCATACTCCTGACTGCATCCCTTCAATCACATTCCCTTTTCAGCCGTCTCCTCCGTCTACGTGCAATAAACGCCATTGTCCTACACTTAGTAGTTTAGCACATTAAGCGGATGCACAATAAACCACTAGTCAGGTTCCCTTTTCAGTTTGAATTTAAAATTTAGGATTTGCTTCTTTCCAATCCTCTTTTTTTTGTTTTGTGTGCTGTTTTGTGAGTCAATGTGTCTTCATAGCTCTTAAAACCTTTTCAATAAATTCAGTATTCATTGAAGTTAACATAAACTGTCAGTCATCGGTGGCCAAGGCTAGTGAATATTGAGGTGTGTGCGCTGAATATGTAGACGTGCATGCACTCCTGAATATGTGTGTGTGTGTGTGTTGGATATTTACAGGCTGGACCTTGACTTTGTGGGTGTGGATGTGTATTTGATCGTGTGAAATAGAAATAGAGAAATGTTTAGTGTATTGTTGTAATGCTTTTAGGGCCACGCACCACACTGTGATGTTAGTGGCGGGACAGAGTAGGGGGGAAGCTAAAACCAATACCAGAAAGGAGGAAACAGAGAAAAGAAAATCTACATTTAATAAAACTATGATTAATTTATGGCTTTGCAGCATCCAAACTGTTTAAACTAAAGCCCTAGGAAAATTGAAGCGGCAACAGGAATTACTAAATATTTAACGATGCACAAACATTTTTATTTGTGTGTGTGTGTGTGTGTGTGTGTGTGTGTGTGTGTGTGTGTGCATGTGCTCCCTACCTTGGCTATTTTACTGAATCTCAAGGTGAAAGTTTGCTATGAATCTCAATAATCAATAAAAGCAGAGATGTAAAAACTTGAGATGGGGATAAAATTCACATTCAAGGCATTAGTTTTGAGGTGACCTTAGTGACACCTCCCACCAGGGGAGACCACAGAGAGAGCAATTAGCTGCACAGACTGACCGTTTACACAAACACTCCTATTTGCACCCAAACACACACAAGCAAAGGCACACACACACACACACACACACACACACAGCTGAAACACACACAAGGAATTAAGTGAAAAGACAGACAGCTTTCTCTATAACTTAACATTTCTACAAATATAAAAAAGCTAGACACATAAAAGTAGAAAAGCAGCACACATACACAGAAGTTTACTAGAAAAATAAATAAGAATATTGGAATATTTAGCTTAGTTTGATGACCAAATACAACCAACATTTTCCACATTAAACGAGGATCCGCAGAGGATTGTGGATTTCTCAACAATCAATTCTTCTTAATAGCTTTAGGTAGAACAATAGTCCATATTCGGGGGGCTGGGGTCTTTTACAACTGACTTCATGAAGTTATGACATTAGTCCACAATCTAAGATCTTGGGTCTCTCACTTTCTTGACCCTTTTATACTGGCTTGGTATGACATTAGTTTATAATCCAACTCTCTCTCGTTCTCTCCCTCTCAATGCCTTCATACGAGCTTCAAAGCCCATCATACAGCATCAGCTTTATCATCACAGATCTGCGGTCAGATTACGCCGCTCTCACAGCTAACCTTTAACATGAGAGGGACGAAAACCCGGCTAACCCTGAATCAGTGGTTGTGGCTCGGCTGGGCCCTGCCTTGCCCTCATAAAAGCTTCATAAGGCTTCATAGGGGCTTCCTTTGGCTTTGTTGGGGGATTCGTAGCGGGCTAAGGTGCTCCTGAGAGGCGTCCCAAAGCCTCCCAAGACTCTCTCTCTTTCTGAAGTTTCATGGGCTTGCAACACTGCTTTTGGGTATAAGCCAAAAGGTGCAGGCGCACAGCCGCACACCGTCATGCACACAAATACACCACAAGAAAAAAGAAAAATTGTATGCACACCACCGTGAACACTCACACAGACAAAGAGTAACACACACACACACACTTAGAATCTAAAACTCACACACACGCATACACCCCAACACATTCCCCTCTTGCTCTCTCCTCTCCGCTTTATTTACAATCCTCTGGCAGCGGTACAAGGGCCCGGGGCTATAACACACGGCACCTAATGCTCAAACTGCCAGGTAATCTCATGTCTGACATCCCCCTTTGATAGAAACTGATCAATAGACTCTTGTAAAGGAGTCATTTTCTCTGATGTTTCTCTCTCTCTCTCTCTCTCTCTCTCTCTCTCTCTCTCTCTCTCTCTCTCGCTCTCTCTCTCTCTCTCTCTCTCGCTCTCTCTCTCTCGATCTCTCTTTCTCGATCTGTCTCTCTCTCTCTCTCTCATTAGCCATACATTTATAATTCATATTTCAGCGGGACTGAGTTTGCTCTGAGACAAGAAGGGGGTGGGGGGGCTTCTTTGTGTAATAAAGAACAATGGTGGTGAAATGATGGGGAGAAATGCCAGTGTTTGCTGCTGGTTCCGGTGAACAACAGTTTTGGGGATCGATAGAGTGTGAAATGGGATTATAGCTAGTAATAGAGGTGAATTGGAGGAGAGAGGCCTGTGCACGTGTGCGTCCAGGGATCCAGATTGGATAGCGGCATACACACACGCACACTTGTGCGCACACAAACATGCACACAATAATGGTTTCATCATCTTTAGGCAGATGAACATCAGCAGCACAGAGGGGTGGTAATATCACATTTCTGTTTTTGTGGAAGTGTGGAAATATGGATATTGTGTTTTTGTTTATGCTGTTATTTCATTTGTTGTCACACAGCATCACATTTATTTCACATTACTGCCAACCTTACAACACATCTTATTTAAGATGTAAGATGACACTATCAGCCATATTTGAATATTTTAAACATCCATCCCTGCTTGAATTTCACAGGTAAGTGCTAAAAACGCAGCCATTTAGAATAAACCACATACAGTTTCCTATGACTCTGATTAGTAACACAGTCTTCGCCTAGTCTACCGTTCTATTTGTTGTCTCTATAAGTGTCTTAGAGTTTCAAAAAGCATGCCACAAATCAGTTCTCAATTCAGTTCAATTTACCCATATATACTGTAAGTGCTACATCGCCTACATAAATATATGTACTGAACACACACTGGCATTCTCTTAGCACCATGTGTAGTTTTTTTAAGTGTTGTGTGATGTACTCTCTAGACTCACTATTTTGTAAGAAACGGAATATCTACTGAAGTAAGAAAATAAATGCTGTCAA
>NC_050173.1:19155291-19157791 GCF_008315115.2 Sander lucioperca | reverse complement strand
CTGAGGTGCCACTAAGGAAGCACATCATTATGTATTACACTCATTTGTGAATTGATGTGTTGCATCGCAGAGCACAGAGACACATGGCCTTGATGAAGTTGACAAACTCCAACACAGCTAGCATAACATTAACAAGTTATGTTAACAAGTGAGAAACTACAGTAGGCAACGGGTACCTGAAGATGTTAGGAATGTTCTTGTAATTGCAAAGGAATATCTCCTTGGGAGGAAAAAAAGACCTTGTAGCTCATTGTGTTTTCTAAATGTATCACTACCCTCAATCTCAGTCTATTAACTGCTGCCGTTTATATAGACAAATTATACAACTAATTTAAAAGTAGACATTATGAAGGAAAGGAGAGAAATTCAACTTGTCTTATAGTATTCATCTTTACATAATAGTGAAATATTCCCTGGTCAGAATACAAATGAACAGAGATAGCATTAAGATACTATACTGTGTAAGTAACGGTTATTTTTCCATCTGTACTTAAACAGGAAATGCTTTAACTTGTACATTGGTTTAATATAATTTTTTTTCAATTTAGATTTTCCTTGTAAACAGGGAATGAAGACATTAGTGATTTTAGGGTTAGCTGAGCCTAACAGTGGCACGAGGTAGAGAATTAGCCGGATGTGAAGCTCCATAAGAACTCCTAACCTCTTGATAGGCGCCTCACAATCAAAGTCATTAGCCAGTGTAATAAAGGGCCTGAGATACAGCCATTCTTCAACAGCCTAACTCTTTTATAACCAACAGATTAAAGTTGATTGGATTAAAATGACATTCTGCCCGTCTGACCTTGGCGGCAGCAGTTAAGTTCATCCAAATTAAATTTCTCCGTAATAAAGATGATTCATTTGTTGCCTGACGTAGTAAATATAAGACAGAAAGAAAAAGGAGACAAGATTAAGTGACACACGCCAGTGCACGCATGCACACTTGTACACACGCATACACATTAGTGCAAAGAAAAATGCACACAAAGGCCCATGCGTGCCCTCACACAAGATTGATGGAGCTGGCATCACCCGGGAGCACAGGCAAGAACACAGAGACACCAATGTGACTTAACCTGAACACTGGTTCACGCAATCCAAATCCTATCGTTGCAAACTTAGATGAGGTCCCATGAAAACTGCATCCTTAAAGAATACATACAACCACAATGAAGATTGAAGCAATATTTGTTACTTATTTTGAAATGAAAGGTTGCCTCAAGTGGCTACTGGTCTGCTCATGTCATCTGCCTCTGTTTCCACTGATTACATGGAATTATTAGAAGCAATGAAAAACACAGTTATATATATATATATATACTTTTTTTTCACTTTATACCGTGTTGTATTGCCTTGTTGTATATTTTTCTGTTTTTCCGTTGTGTCTTGTCTTATGCTAAGTTATGTGTTGTACTTTGTCTTGTTGTTTTCTGTCTCTGTGATGCGTTATGCTAAGTTTTGTTTTGCTTGTGTTGTTTTTAGTTTTTTTGTATTTTAAAAAGCCTTTTTTAACATCGAAGGCAGTAAGAAACAGTTTTCAGGTGTTTTAAATGTTATAGTAAAAGGAATATTCCAAAATCATGAGTGACAAAAGAGCTCTTGTGAACTAGAATTACCGCCTTGTGGTAGTATGCCTCCGCCAACCAGTCAAGTTGCAGTTTACATCCATTTCTGTCCAGACTCATACAATGTATCGACGACTTTGAAGGAAGTCAATAAAAAGGTATTTGGCGAAAGTGGTTAAAAAGTTATAGTGACATGTATGATTCCAGGACGGACAACCCAAAAACATAATGCCTCTGGCCAAGACTGTCGCTGGTACGGAAGCATAAAAAAGGATATGACTGATACAAACAAATCTCCACAAACTGAGTGCTGTATGTGTCTGGATTTTTTAGGTCTATTTTTTGCTGTGTCTACATATTACTAATACTACTGTAATGTGAACGTGTGCATCCTGACCTGCTGTTTGAGTGTGTCCGCCTGCTCCTGCAGGGATCCTAGCAGGCATTGAAGATGGTCTGCTTTTTGTTGACTTTCCCTCAGTAGATTCTGATTGGCCTGGAGCTCATCCGCCAACTGGTCAAGAGCCTCCTGTGAGTTCTCCCACTGGCCAACCTTTTCCTTGTACCGCTGCTCCATCTCAGCTAGTTCTTCCTTCACTGAATGAGTTGCCAATTGGGACTCTCTTAGCTGCCAATTAAACATAGTGAATAAGCCAATGGCAGAAATCTCTTCATAGACGCAGAGCTTGTTAAATGTAATAACGGTAATTTACTGTATTAATGTACACTGTGATCTACCTGTTGCTGTGAATACTTCAGTTCCTCTTCCATAAGCTCCACCTGCCCCTGCACCCTATGTACCTTCTCTATTGCTGCTGTGTACTTTTGTCTAAAAATGGCTACTGTTTCTTTCTGCTGCTGGGCTTGTAAACTGGCATCGTTCAGCTCCTCTGTGGCTCCTTTCAGCTGCTGATGAAGAAGTTCCATCTCAACCT
>NC_050173.1:19100291-19152791 GCF_008315115.2 Sander lucioperca | reverse complement strand
CTTAGCTCTGACTTTCGAGGAGCCTTTGAGCAAAGTGCTACTGTTTCCACTGCTCTAATGGAGCTGCTCAGTAGCAAACTGTAGAAAACTGTTGCTGGTTTGGGCACTTCCCTTGAGTGGTTGTGTGCAACTCTGTGGGTGTGAAACAGTTCAATGTTGGAAAAAATACAAACACAGGGGTGCTCACTCAACCTAGCCTCAGCATATGAAAGGAAAAAAACAAAAAAAGACAGGTTTGAAACCCTTGTATTACTACCTACAATTGAATATAAGCCCTGAGACAAATTTAAAACCCCCAAAAAAGGAAACAAATCTAAAAAATCCTATTCTCTCATGGAACACAGTTGGAAGATGCTAAATTAGCAAAGGGACAGACATGTTCGCTTATAAATTGTACTGTAAGCTAAATCTGCCAAAATTGCAATATTGTAACCTTAATAATCAGAGAACAGTTAGAGAAATACAGCCAGAAAAGCCACAAAAAGAAGATGTATAGATATAAATGGTAGGAAAAGTGCAAATCAACATGCAGACACAAACAAGCCACCACACCTGTTCCGGTTTCCTTTTATGCTTTTGTTCAGCGGCCTTCATTTCAGCTCTTAACTGCAGAATTAACTCATTTCTGCTTCGGACCTGAACACAGAATATATATATATATACAGTATATAAAATATTTGGTTAACAACAAAAGCTTTTGCTACACAGCTCTGACCTACACACACACACACACACACACACATACACACACACAGAGAGAAAGACAGAGAAAGATGGACCTCCAGGTGCGAGGTGTGGAGTTTCTCATGGCTCAGAGCCAAGTCAGCCTCCAGTCTCTCTTTGGTCTGGTTGAGGTGGAGAGACTCTCTGCTCCGGTCCTCCATCTTGGCTCTCAGCTCATCCCTCTCCTCGCTCAGTTTCTCCAAAGCCTTCTCTCTTTGGAGCAACTGGGAAATATGCAATCAAATTGAGCCACTTCAGTCAGTGCTACAATCCTACAGTACTTTACGGAACCCACAAAAAAAGATTTAAATAACACCCTTAACTGCTAAAGTAATACAATAATGTTAATTCTAAGCTCACAAAACCCACTTAACAGTATCTAGTGTGCAATAGATAAAAAGCATAATTTAATTTATTCTAAATTTGAATTCCAATATCAATTAAAAATTACAGTACAGTACATTTATTTGATAGTGGAATTAGCAATACAATGTTCTTTAAACACAGTTAACATTAATATGAATCATGAGCATTAACATTTCTTTCAATTTGGTGAATAATGAAGCTGTTGTTCTAACCTCTTTCTGACATTCAGAGTGCTGCTTCTTACTCTCTGTAAGCTCCTTCACCAGTGTGCACATGTTATTTTCCCTCTTCTGAATCTGAAAACAAAAACACATTTCTCATGGTTTGAGATTGTTGGACGATGTTTTTTTTATTTTTTTTATTGCGAAACGCAGGTGCTCTTTTTGATGATATTCTGACATAATATAAAGGATCATATCTCCTTGAATCATGGCAACACAAACCATATCTCAGGAAGCAAGGGGAACTTAAGTCATTGGTTACAAAACTTGAGATAAAATATTCCAGTCTTGTTTTCATATTTGTGTTTAAGGTAGCGGTGGTGGTGGGTGGATTGGCGCTACATACAGAGAAACAGTTGTTTATGCTTCTCTTAAGTTTACAGTATGTCTGACGATTGCTTGTGTTTGTCTGTTTCCTTAGTGACCTTCCCTAATTACCCACCTCAGTTCTATGCCAAGTGTGTGTGTGTGTGTGTGTGTGTGTGTGTGTGTGTGTGTGTGTGTGTGTGTGTGTGTGTGTGTGTGCACACATGCTTTTGTGTGTGTGATGCCTCAAAACTTTGTTGGGGAAATATTTTAGACATTTTTTTTTTTTTTTAGCTCTTCTGTCTGTGTTTAGCAAGTCTGCATTTTTTCATGGTTTTGGTCAGTCAAAATGGCCAGGTATCTTTTTGAGCCAAAATAGGTTCCTAATGTATTTTGTAATATTTTTGGAAGCACTTATGTCTGACTAAATTTTTTGTTAAGATGCTAAGGCTTTCCTTTAAGCTTTAGAGGTTGAAACCAGGAAACTTCCAAAAAAAGAGGAACTCCTATGTCTGGGAGTTAGGGACACTGGACAGTTGTAATATATAGGTGAGTTCATTTTCTGTATATACTGACTAACATGGGGATCAAACCACAGCCTTCTCTTATTCCACAACATAAAATAATAATGACATTATAACTAATATGACTAAAAATAATAAAGAAATTGCACTTTTCACTGGGCTGCACATTCATTACAAACACATTTGATACATATATCGAAAGTGGAAACTATATATGCACACGCACGCACACACACACACACACACACAGTCTTTAATGCCAAACTGAATCAAATGCTTGCTCTCTCTTTCTCCATCCCTCCCCACCTCCTGTCTGTCGTGCATGATCCAGGGATTGTTTTGACCAGAGTTGAGGGCTCGTTTGTAACTGTCCTGAGGGATTGATGGAGTTAACTTGGCTCTTTGACCTCGCACCTCTGGCTGTCGGCGACCAGGCTCGCTAAACACACCAAACCTGAGCTACGGCAAGGGGTGGAAAAAAAAACCAAAAAAAAAACACTGCATACACACTGCCATGCAAGAAGCAGCTAAATCACAAATGAGTGCTCATGTAAACATGCAGACTCGTTTGAATAGGTACTACCCTCGACGGGAATAATATACGAGGTTGTGTTTTGCATTCAATGGACATCAGATAAAATGGAACACATTTGCGTACACACAAAAATAAATGACCAAAACATTCATTCAATGGAACAAATACAAGTCATTCCACTTACCCATGGCAAACACAACACTAAAATTATGCCCATTTTTAAAATCTTAGCTTGATGTATCTTGAGTGTGTGTGTGTGTGTGTGTGTGTGTGTGTGTGAGAATTCCCAATGTGAGTGTGTGATAGGCAAAATGGATGTTGATAAACACCGGAGGATGTCGTCGTGTCAAAACAGACAACTTGTCAAAACGACACTCTAACTAGGTCAATCACAAAGTTTAAGGAGAAACTTTGGAGTGGAGCTTTGGTTTATGCATATCTCTACGTGGATGTCTATGCGTGTCTGATAAGCTTCTGAACGAATCTGCGGGAGGGGACCTCCAATATCGAAGGTATTTTTAAATCAATGAGCTCTTAAGTGTATCTCAGTCTCAATGTGTTCACACATACGCACGCACACAACACTCAGAGAGAATCCCTACTGACAGGCAATGACAAGATAAAGAGAGGGAGAAATAAAGGGGGAGAGGACGACAGGAGGGGGAGAAATAATATTTGAACAGTTGGGGGTGGGGAGAGTAGTGATGGGTGGGGGGGGGGATGAAAGGGAGAAATGGCAAGGCAAGAAAAGAAATGAGCAATAAGAGAGATGAAGAGAGAAAGCAGGGAGAGAGAAAGACTAAGTAAGCTATTCTGATGGTTGTGAAGCATTGTGAGCGGGACCAATGTCTGTCCAAGTCCAACCTTAAAGGCTTGAACAACCTTCTACAACACTGCTTGTACTGTTATTTCTGTCTCCTTTCAGTCTTGTTTGTTTTCTTTCCCCCCCCCCCGCAGCCCCCCTTGTCCATTTCAAAAAGTGGACAATGTAAATGATCATATCCAGCACGCTTTATACAACAACTATGAGTGCATATACTTTATGTCCCAGTGGGGATGCTGGAGACGCACTGTGCTGGAGTGTTAACAATAAATAAAATGATTGGACATCACACATTGAACTAACATTCACAGAACGTGTTGTCATGCTGCATCTTATAAGATATACATAGAATTGAAAATGAGTAACACACCAAGTTCTCACGCTGCAGCAAAATGGAACAAAAATGCTTAATACTTTCAGTGGGTTTTTTTTCTTCTCTTCTGCTCTGAATAGTCGCCATGCGGATTTGAGTCATTGATCAGCTCCCACTAGTGTATTCAGAATAAAACAATAAATAAATAAAAAACAAGTTGTGATAGGTCGGAGAGAACCATCAGATGTAAAGGCCTTAACCTTCACATGGCAATGTGAAAAAGCTGAACCCCCCCGAACAAAACTAAGATACATTATGGCCAAATGCGGCGATAACTGTCCCAAATGTCATTGCCACGGCCCAACTGAAAACTCTACCCATTTGATCACAAGGTATCTCCCATTATCCCTTCTCTCAACTTTCCTTCCTCCCCACATCCTACAACCTCTCTCCCGTTTTCCACATTTCTCACACTAAATCCATCCGTCTGCCTCGCTCACCCCTCTTTTCTCCCTCCTGTGTGCATTTATGACCGTAACATTTAACAGAGGAGCCTCCAGAGAACCGTGCATGTGACTTCAGGTTCTGAGAAGATGAAGCAGGTCATCTCTGAGACAAAGCCCCTTGTCATGTTAATGGCTTCACTACTTTCAAGCTCCTCAGTGGGGGAGTTTGGAACACTTTAACCACATGTTAAAACCACAGCAACATGTGGCCATTTGCATGACGGTGATGTGTGTGAGTTAGTGAGGTGGAGAGAACTACCAATAGAGATGGAGAACAAGTAAAAAGGGATACAGATAAATAAAAGATAAGGGATTAAAAATTACATTAAGGAGGATTTTGGGCTTGAAAATATTGTTACGCAAAAGCAAAAGCAAAAGCAAAAGCACATCATTTTTTTTTTTTTTAACATGTTGATGATGTTGATGTCGTGATTGGTCGAAATCAGTGTTAAATGATAACACAGTTAAAAAAACAGAAACATATTTGCATTGATTTTTATTACCCCCTGGAAGAGACAGTTGACCCCAAAAATCAAAATACGTATTTTTCCTCTTCCCTGTAGTGCTATTTATCAATCTAGATCTGTTCTGTGAGTTGCCCAGTGTTGGAGATATCAGCCGTAGAGATGTCTGCCTTCTCTCCAATATAATGGAACTAGATGGTCAGCTTGTGGTACTCAAAGTGCCAAAAAAAAAATATTTGAAAAACTCAACAGTAAATCAGGACCCGGTTTCTCAAAATTCCAGTTACTTTGTCGCGAGCAGTTTCATGTAGGAATTATTTTCTTTCTACCGAACTACACCCGCCAACCATATCACTGCACAGAAGGAAGCTTACTCTACTTCTTGGTGGATTAAGCACCACAAGTCAAGTGCCATCTAGTTCCATTTTATTGGAGAGAAGGCAGACATCTCTACGGCTGATATCTCCAACAATGGGCACCTTGCACCAAAACAATCTAGATCAATAAATAGCACTACAGGTAATTTTTGTTCTTGGGGTGAACTGTGCCTTTAAGTCAGACCTCTCCTCCCTCTTCTCTACTCCATGTCCTATTCTACTCCCCAATTCAGTGAATTAGAGCTAAAAAAAAAAAAAGGTGAGTGTATGACTCTTTATTTACGTAAAAGGCAAACTGCTTTCCTATTCTTCTGAGCAAAGAAGCCTAAGTGAGAGGGGGAGAGAGTAAGAGGGAGAGTGAATCAGTAGCGTACACTTCCGATGAAGGAAAGCGTGTTGACAGTATTTGTTCAGCTGTGCTAATGTTAGGACATTTAGCGCTGCAGAGGAAAATAACACAAAAGTTCTCTCAGCTCTCAGTTTCACTTACAGTATATTCAAGTGGTAGCAGGGACACTCTATTTTTAATACACACCTACTGATACTTTCGTCCATACAATAAAGGAATGAAGTGTGTGTGTGTGTGTGTGTGTGTGTGTGTGTGTGTGTGTGAGTGTGAGTGTGTGTGTGTGTGTGTGTGAGTGAGAGAGAGAGAGCGTAATAGATCAGAGAAAGAACAGTTTTAGTGCATAAAGCAGGGCCAGATGTGGAGCAGAAACCAGATCCTTGGAGTGTGATAGTCCAACACACACACACACACACACACACACACACACACACACACACACACACACACACACACACAGGCATATAGTATAACTAATTGCACACAGAGTACATCCACAACAAAACACACAAATAAAGATTTGACCAATCTTACATATTTGTACAGTGCAGACTTGTGAAATACTAATGCAACAGTTTGCTTCCATCCAGCAGGGTGGCAACTGAATCAATGTTCATTCCACAAGAGTGAATTATGAGAGGTCAAAAATATGCTCTAAAATGTTTAATTAAAAAGTGTTATTTTATCCAAAGCCCATTTGCTGTGATATAACATGAGCTACAGAGCATGTGATCTTTCAAATGAGCACACTATAAACTCTGACTGTAACAAAGCCTCAGTTAAAACCGACAAAATAATGACCCTTACCTTAAAAATATTCTAAAATCAGTCAGTCAAGCGGGCTTGCAAATGAAAAGGACTGAACCTCATTGTGTGCAGCTTTCCTTTTTTTGTACAAATGCAAGACCTTGAAAATCACCAATGGCTTAGACAAAGGTATATTTCCAACCTGGTTAATGGAAGATTAAATACAAACCAGTGGGCTCTAACATATGCTTATGGTATGTTACGAAAAGGGCAGATCATAAAAAGGTCTAACAAGCAATATAATATATGAACGTGATTTTTGAGTTGTACTGTAGTCCTAGCTGGGGGAAAAAAAATCCCATTTCAGCAGAACAATACAATTGTATGTCAAGTCTGTCTTCGTCAAAAGTGTGTTTTTATATTAAGGCTCTAAATATCAGAACATCCCATTACCTATTATCTAAAACCTTATCATCAGGTAGAAATAGACAATGCCTGTCACAGTGAATATTACATTTGAAAATTGAATATTTAAATGAATCCCTCACCTGTACGACCCTTCTTATCAGCCCCATTGCGGTAAAAGACAATGCATTACATTAAAGTGAATATTATATTTCATCTCCATCGTGTAGAAATTGCATATTTTCAGTTTAACCCTTTCTTCCTGACATTGTCCACTTTGTGTTAGTGAAAGAACCCGCTGATAATGTGTCAATGTCAACAATACATCGCCAACAACAGGGAGGTCAAATGCACACGTCTAAGTGTTACAATACAATGGCAAAAGTTAGAAGTTTTCCAAGAATTTATAATTCAATTTTGAATGAAGACCTTGAGGAAGAAACCAATTACCTTCTTTTCAGTGGTGTGACGCACATGTGTTATCTCCTGCTGCAGATGCTCTATCTCTTTGTTGGCATAGTCCAACTGGTCTTGGATCTGCTGCCTCTGCTGTCTTTCCGTGTCCAGGCTGGTTTTGGTCTGATCCTGGGTTTCACTGATGTCACTCAACATGCACTCGCTGGTTTGTAACTGAGGGGAGAGAGATGAATAAGTACAGTATTTCTGGTTTGAACCCCCTCCAAAAGGCTGAGAGAGGGACAGTCATAGGCAGGCGGGCAGCTGTAGCGAGAGCTGAAGAGGAGAGAATGAGAGTGGGTGAACCGTTACAACACGATCCAAGCAGGACGAAAAGCAGATGAAAGTAGAATTTAGGGACGATCGCCTCGGCTCTGTCTCCATAGCAGTGAAAAGGAACATCATAAAGGCTTTGTGCCATGCTGGGGAACTCTACAGTTTCTGCTTTGACTCAGGACCAATACAACTGCTTGACTACACATCATAAAGTCGTAGGACACTAAGTGTAGTGTTTCTCAAACCTTAGGACAAGGCTCATGGAGAGTCGTGGTCCTTTTTCTGCGCTCCGCATCAGAAAAGAGAAAGATTATGCTATTATTAGCAAGGGTTCTTGGAAAACCTCACATTTCTTTAATGCACTAGGCCAATCTCATGTGCACACACCACTGCTATGGCTGACAGAAACCAGTGTCAAATGGCTGCTGATGTAAACAGTTCAAAATGTCTGATGAGTCACTAATAATACTTAGGCTGTAAAAGCATAAATAGTACCGTAACGTCTAATATCACTGTGCATCTTGTCTGCACCATGCTGTATGTCAGCTCCTGTTTAGTTGTGTCGATCAGCTTTTTGTGTCAATTGTGCAAATGAATTTGGACTCTGATATGAACCAACAATACACCAATGATGTCCTTAAGGTAACAGGAAAATGAAGCTAGTGTTATAAAAGTAAGGCCATAAAGTCATAATCTAAGAGTCTTTCAAGTATTGCCTAAGTCGAGTAACTAACATAGTTTTATGTTGAACATACTTGGTTTAGTTGGCTGCCAGGCACCTGCACCGAAACACTATGAGCAGATGAATGACTTGGCTTGGTCAAGGACACAGTAAATGGGTAATTTAAGCCTAAAACATATCACTGCCACGAGTCACACTGATATACCCAGAGGGGGCGAGAGAAGGAAGTAAAAGAAGGAGAGAGAAAGAAATACTGTGGGAGTGAGACATTGAGAGAGAATTATAAGAAAGAGGAAAAGGACAACGAGAGAAACCTAAAGGCCATTCCATTCATCATGCGTATGACTCTTTAATGTTCCCATACATTACCATTGGTTCTCATTGGGGTGAGGGTGAGACTGGACGAGGGAGATGAGAGAGGAAAAGAAAGGCAAGAAATAAAGAATATAACGAAAAAATAATGAACGGACAAAAGAACGAAACAAAAACAGTTAACCCCTTCCCCACTCTTGCTCCCTTCTCTTGGCTAAGTGATATTCACATGAACATGGTTCTTTACTGTACAATGAAGCAACCCTCTGCGGAGCTAAGATGGTGGCGATGAGTTATTAAATATGGAGAGAGGGCGAGAGAGGGAAGGCGGAGGAGGAGGGGAAGAAGGACGGATGATTAACTGTGAAGGAAGTAAAAAATGAGGAGAATTCCCTGATGTACCTGACTGGATTTGATTTAGAGAAGGTTGCCCAATTCTGTTCCCTATTTAAGTAGAGCTCCCCTCCTGTGTGTGTGTGTGTGTGTGTGTGTGTGTGTGTGTGTGTGTGTGTGTGTGTGTGTGTGTGTGTGTGTGTGTGTGTGTGTGTGTGTGTGTGTGTGTGTGTGTGTGTGAGAGAGAGAAAAGAGTGTGCTACCTACTTTGCTCTGCAGTGAAGCCCGGCTTTCTTTGAGTTGTGCGATGTCTTGGACCAGCTGTTGTGTGTGTTTCTCCTTCATAGCCAAGGTTCCCTTCAGAGACTCCTGTGTGGCTCGCAAACCAGCCACATCCTGGTCGAGGTGCCTCACATGCTCCTCTCTCTCTTTCATCTAACACACACACACAACCATGGACAATGAACCAGTCTGTACTGTGCGCACACACTACTACTACTACAGCCTGTAGGTTGTATCTGCCTTGTGTCTATGCAGATGCCAAACATGCAAACAAAAGTAGTATGTGTGGCGGCAACCTTTCACATTACTATTAGCTACTTACTACAAAGTTAATAGCTTAATTTGTAAATTTGACATTATGCTTACATGTTGTCTATATTATTTGTCGCTTTATTTATTTGTCACAAATATTTTAGCTTGTTACACCCCTATGCGCCCTACAGAAGTAATAATTCTAATTATTTTTTTCTTTTTTTGGGGGCATTTTAGGCCTTTATTTTCATAGGACAGATGAAGACATGGAAGGGGAGAGAGAGGGGGAATGACATGCAGCAAAGGGTCAAACCCACAGCCGCTGCGATGAGGAGTAAACCTCTATATATGTGCGCCTGCTCTACCAACTGAGCTAACCCAGCCACCTAATTATTCAAATTCTTGTACATACTATTGGATAAGTACAAGAATATATCTCACGCCAAACATCTTGTAATAGTCAACATCTTGTGCGCAGCAGATCTCCAGAGCACCAGTTCTAACTGATCACTGTGGGAAGTCCAAGTGTTGTTGGCAGATGTTCTAAAGATAATTCCATGTGGAAACAACAACTTTGTCATGTTTTTTGTGAGGTCCATTAGCCCCTGATATTTTGTTTGGCAAATAATCAAACTGTAGTCTAATCATGACTGTGATATTTATAGTAGCATGTAAAACTGAAACATCATTATTCTCATCATCAACCTCGGCAAATTTATCACCTACAGCAACATTATTTTTCACTCTGACACAATAAAACATATTTATGTATACATGAAAACTACAACAAAATAAATGTTGTTGTGCCTTACTGTACACAACATAAAGCCTGAGTTATTATTGGGGGGATAGAGACTGATTATTTCTAAGGAAGCAGACAGTGGTTGAACTCCTCACCCCGTGCATGAATGTGAGTGTGTGTGGGCGTGTGGTTCAGAACCCCTAGCCAAATCAAAGCCCCTATTCATTAGCACTGTGTGAAATGAGCCCTGCGTTAGATTAGTAAGGAGGCTCCGCAGACATTCAACACAAACACAAACACATTTACGTATACACGCACATGCACAACTTTGTCACACTGGCCCATTAAAGATTTGTGACCACACGCAACAAACACACACATTGTATGTACCTACAGTACATTATCCTTCTTTACTTCTCCTCTAACATCAGACTGTGATTCTGGACTTGTGTCTTGGCACAGACACAGCCCACCTCTAGCTCCTCTGCAAACTATGCAGTATATATATCATCCAACCTATTGTAACAGCGAGCTAAAGGTGGTCTTAAATGCAGTTAACTCATCTACAGCATGGCTAATGGATGGTAACAATTATAAGCAATGGGGCAGCCAGCATTGAGAAACTGAATTAAAATGACTCTTTAATCTGGATATTCCACCAATTTCAGTGTGACTATTGGGAAATAAAATGAGTTTCACAAAACTGAGACAATAAGGTGTGAATTTCAGGTGAAAAGCGATTATGGAGCAGAAGAGCACATTTTCTATGCATTTTAAATATTATCACCATTAATGTTAAAGCAATATCTCCCTAAAATGCAGCTACTGTAACTGTTTTACTGTACTAATATCATGCCGATATTTCATATGCAATAGACATTATATACAGGAAATAGTGCCATAGTTGCCATCATCAACCTATATCATTACATTTTAATATAACTTGACTCTGTGTGCATTTTCTTCACTCTGAAATGAAAGAGTATCTACTATCAATTTGACGTCTATGTAATTTGGTAAGATTTTTTTAGGTTTATGTAGCAATGCACCGTGGCTGTGCTGTGTGTGCAGCACTCTCCAGCCCGTTCTTTGTCGAGAAGTTATTTCTGTAAAGAATGAAAGTGTAACAGAATCGTTTTCAGTATTTTGCTAAACTGAAAGCCATGCGAGACGGTCAGACAGGTACACAATCACATGCAAAACATAAAAGTAAACCCAAATCAGACATTTTCATAAATTGATTACTTTTTGTCAAAAAAGGAACTGAGCATCAAATCATGTTTGTGTCTATATTGGATGTGTCAGGTAAACTACACAGTTGGTTACTTCACAGTATATTGTGTGGCTCTGTTTCACATTTGAGGACATTTTAACTCTCAACTTCCCTCTAGTACCTCATGCAATAGTATTTAGTAGAGTAATATATAAAATATGTTTGTATCTGTATCTGTTTGTATCCTCAGATATTAAGTACCATTTTGACATCTCAGCTGTGAAAAATGTCATGTATGCTTATCTAAATAAAGGTGTTAAATCAGGATTGTTTAATTAACTAGGTTGGTAAACACATGATAGATTTCAACTATATGTAAAGACAAGTGTATACAAGAGTAAATATGGATAACATTGTAATATATATTATAAATACTGATTATTCAGTGCCATCTTTAAATTGTGTAATGTAGCTAGATTTGGCTGAGTAAAGCCAGTGGGTGCATTCTAAAATGAGCTAATGGCTGATGCAGCAGTGTGTGAATATTGCTACAATGACAGCATGGATTCTCTCATGGCAAAGTGCCTGCAGTAACATATAATCTGTAACTCTTTGCAATCTGGCATGTTTAGATAATGAAAGTCACAAAAATATAAAAAAGCAAACATAAGCAGTTCAGTTACTTACTGGTCAACAAATATTATAATTTTTGCTTATATCATTTATACATTTATACTAATGTTTTAAAAATCTAGTATTCTACCCCCCCCCCAATATGGTCCCTGCTATCTATCCATGACGCAGCTAGTTAAAGATCACATGTCTGTCAAAATCCCTCCTTTAGACCAAGGTCTTTAGTCACTGACTTTCAGAACTCCGTAATATTGTTACATAATTAATATACTACGGTGACTTTTCTCGACTCCAAATCTGCCACTATCAGAGATTAAAAGTTCCCATGTGGTCTGTGTAAAGTCTTAATTCTCCAGTGGGGGAGTATTGGATCTTGGCTGGAAGTCCTGAAGAAAGAATATCAGATTTTGATTTTATTTCAAATTAGTGCTTAAGCCTTGGACTTTCATATTAGTAGTGTCCCTATTGAGAGAGAAGCCTCAATCTGATCAAGTCTCATTACTTTAGCAATTAAGGTTTCGCCCCTGGGGTCCCCCCCTCAGCTCCTGCTCCCCCGCCTAATGCTTCTTCTCCTCCTGTATCCTTTATTCTCTCCTCCTAGCCATCGTATGTTTTTGCCACCAAGGCAGAGGAGAGGAGAAATGGAGAACGGCTTGCGCAAATCCTTGATTGGCCAAAGTCTATCCTCCATCTCGGATTACGAATAGAAATGGAACATTTGAGGAAAAAGGAAGGAGGGGTGAGATGGGAAGAGATGGACAGAAAAGAGAGAGAGCGAGAGAGAGAGAGAGAGAGAGAGGCTAATATAATTGAATTAAAAAGATGGAGCGGGGCCATTTCTAAGCAGGTGGGAGTGGGGAGTGAGAAAAACCAGGCGAGATATTAACTTCTAATAAAAGAGAGATTAGAAAGTGGCTAGGAGGACTGCTCTGTCTTTACCTGTGGGAGTGACGGCCCCCACATAACCTTTCACTGCAATATGCACACTGATATTGGCCGCCATATTCTGAGCATATCACACACAGACATACAAACACATATACACAAGCATCCATGCACGTACCAGTGTCTCTGCAGAAGAACCACATACACAGTGTATACACACATATAGTAATATGTGACATTTGAGGAGACGCACTAACACAGTCATGAGTGCAGTGTGACAGCAATGCATTATCAGCGCTCACTCAATGATCCAACAGGCGGCAGCCATCAGATAATGAAGACACAGCTCTTTGGGAAGCTGTGACTATACAGACAATTAATTAACTAATTGGTCTAACGAGCTCGTTAAAGCCGTGCTTTTTTGGCAGCCGGTGTGAATACATTAACAAGGCTAATTCAATTAAACAGGTGCAGATTTCACAGCTGCCTCTTTCACGGGCGCACACACTCAAAAACACACACACACAACACAAACACAAATCCTACAGGTGTTGTATACATCTTCACTCCATTTGACTCTGTGTCTTTTTTCAGCTGAACCTTGGCATTCGATCAGAGGCATAATGATATGCAGATCAAGTGGTGTGTACTTTGTGTGTTTGTGTGTGTCAGTGCTTGTGCCTCAATGGGTCGGTGTGCCTTTGAATCAAAAGTACAGCTCAATAAGCTCGAGCAGCATTGGTAATTTGTATAATTGAAAGGGTGTAAAATAAGTGGGTGAAAAACTGATTGAAGCGCTATATAAGCATACTTAAATTAACTTACAGAATCTCAGGGGTCAACCAATAATTTTAGCAAAAGCTTCACCATGCAATACATTTCTTAATTTGCTCCAAAGCTTTTCAGTATTATACATGCAGGGGTGTACTTGTGTGTTCGACGGAAAAAATAAATAGGCAGTCTAAATTCACAACATATTATTATTGGGTAAAAGGAAAACAATAATGATTTTTGCCAGTCTGACAGAAGGACACATTCATTTAAGAAACGGTGACATGTAGCATGAAACCATGTCTTTAAATTTCATACAAAGAAAAACATGTGTGTTTGTGTACACTTGGAATCTTACCTTTTGTCTCACTCCATTCAGCTCTTCAGTTAGTTGGTTAATCTTTGCCTCTTTCTCCTCCATCCTTCTCTCAAATAAGGCGCTTAGCTCGCCCCTTAAAGACACCATTTTGGCCTTGGCCTGGAACACAGTCAGGGCTTCATATTCATTCACTGGCATTAACTTTAGACAAAGCTGTGGCATGTATTGTCTTCGCTCAAAGATCCTCTATTGTTAAAATGGTTAGCAAATTAATAATGAGCTATATTGCGTGGAATAATCCTCATAAGAAGACAAAACACACTGAGATAGTGACCATGACTTGATTTTCTTACTCTTCATACACACATTGGAGAATACAGATATTGCCCATACCCATACTGTAATGATTGACAGTATGCACAGATTATACACATACATCACACGCTAACGCACACAAACATAGCAGAGTGGGACTTTTGATGGCACAGGGCGTGTGTGAAGATGATGGGTGAAGGTAAGTCTGATGTGTGTGTGTGTGTGTGTGTGTGTGTGTGTGTGTGTGTGTGTGTGTGTGTGTGTGTGTATGTGTGTGTGTGTGTGTGTGTGTGTGTGTGTGTGGAAATGTATATGCATGGTGATTTGGTGGGTTTGGTTTGTTATGGCAGCGACTACAGCAGAAGCTCCCTCATAGGCTGACTAAAGCGCTGAGGTCGGTGGTTAGCTAAACTCCCATGGAGATGATACCACTGATTAATTTCCTCCGGCTTCCTCTCCTCCACCCTCTCCCCCATCCATAGGTCCGCCTTCTTTCCCTTCCCCCAGCCCCTTCAGCCACCGCTGAATATTAAATCAGTCCCTTTTTTTAATTTCCAGATAACCGCGGTTCATTTTTCTCCAAGTGTCATATAGCCATGACATGGTGTAGCAGCCTATATATTAGGGATGGCTGATGTGAGTTATTATTATTGTTATCTTTTTTCCATTTACTGCCTGTGTGTCCTACTGTACACCGTGCATGGCTAAATCATAACCTGCACGTGTGGTACAAATATCGATAACACCATTAGCAATTTGCTGTGAAATTTCCTATCTTGACAGTTAGACATGTTGCGGTTTTAAGAGCCAAACGACACTAAAAGTCTCTGTTTCACCATAACGTAAATATTGCCTGTGGTGTTTCGTGTCCTGTTTGTTTCCTGCTAGGTAATGAAGTCCATGTTTGAGTGTATATGTATGTTTGTGTGTACACGCTGGCCAAGGATAAGGCGAAAAAGAGTGAATCTATACTGTTGTAATGTTTTATAGTGATTTTGATACTTCTACTTAGAGACTGATGTTAGAGGGAACTGACACACAGAACTAATGCACAAGCAATCCTGCTGTTTGTACAATACATATTTGTATATATATATATATATATATATATATATATATATATATATATATATATAACATTTGTGTGTGTGTGTGTGTGTGTGTGTGTGTGTGTGTGTGTGCACATGTGTATTCTCTGTGAAAATACATACTCAGCCATTAACGTGTGCACACATGTGGACACGGAGACACAGACAGACACACACCACGGGTGTCATCACTCAATGTCCCAGCTGCAAATGAAATCTCATTCTCTCTAACAATCTGAGAAGCCCACTCTGAAATATCTCTCTGCCTCCTGCCTCCCCCCGCCCCTCCTTTTTCTGGTCTTCACTAAATCACCCCCTATTTTTTCTTTACCAATCTGCACACCTTTTACTTTATCCTTTATCCCAAACACATGCTGACCAGAAACCATCACACATACAACCTGCGTGTGCTCATTTGTGTTTTTGTCAGTATGATCAAATATTCACAATCCCCTATATTTTACACACAAGTTAACACTTTGCTATGCTACCACAAGGCTTTGTCCTGCATCCAGACATGTAACAGCTGCTCTCAGGTTTTAGCTTTTCCTCTCTTGCATCGTTGTGCCTTCCTATCATCATATTACTCCACATCACCTGCTTGCATAGCCTGGAACCTCGCCCAGGAAACTGGGGAAGTGGGAAGTGATTTGGAAAAATGAGGGCAATAAAAAAAACACACAGGGATGAATGGAGAGATGTGATATAGGGTAATATGCTAACCCAATCAGCAGGCTGCTGTTTGCCGACAGTATAATCAACATATCGGCCTAATGTCATTACAGCTATATGAGAAATAATATTGCGTGAAATGATATTGCGCGGCACGTGCGCCTGCGCTGTGCACACATGAACGGGCTCACATGTCCAGATGTATGTATCACCTACTACTTTCCTGGCTCAGACAGGCAAGCGCACACACACACACACACACACACACACACACACACACACACACACGGTGACACAAAGATGCTAAATTCTCCATGCATGCACACACTGCAAAAAATTACACAAATTATTCATGTGTAAAGATTTCCAGCTTTCCTTTTAATATCAAGTAAAAGGAAAAAAGAAATTGCCATTAAGACGAGAAGATTCCACTTGTTCAGGGCGATTAATTGATTGATTACTTTGTGATTGTTACTGATTAGATAAAAAAGTGGTATTATTTTACCATGCTGACAATTTATTTAATTTGTTTTAAGATAAGATTTTAAGAAGTAAATTAGATAGATAGATATTTTAAAGGTTTATTGGCAGATCAGTTAAAGTCAATATTTTTCACTTTTGTGCACGCACGCACACACACACACACACACACACACACACACACACACACACACACACACACACACACACACACAGAAACAGAGACTGCCCACTGGCTCTGACAAAAGAGGATAATAGTTAGTGTGGCTTCCATATCCTGAATGCATGAGGCCACTGATGGCCTCTATTGATGGACATTGGCGTGAAGCCATCACTCAAGTTATGGAGCTTTAATTGGAGACAGCATAAAACGATAAACCAAGAAACATGCATGGCTGAACAGCCCAATGTAAACCATTAATCATAGCGCAGGCAAAGACAAGTGGCCGCCACATACACACACGCGGACATATGCACACACGTAAGATGGTGTACACACAGCTGCAGAAGAGCACACACACACGCTGCCCTTGCACCACACACCTTGCATTTGTGTGCATATTTGCGCACACACAAACACACACATGCACACACACACTGAGTGTGGCAGAGACAAGTGTCCCAGTCACATATTCTCATGATAGATGACCCATTTAACTTTGATTTCTGAGAGAAATGAGCTTGCCAGCAGTACAGGGTTACCACACACACATAGTTACTCATTCATAAAACACACACATAGATACTATAAATGGGCTACATACAGTATATGAACTCACAGTGTACATTTAGTTTATATGTAAACAGCTTGCATTATTTTGAAGACACATGTATTCATACCCTCTCTCGCGCTCTTGCTCACACACACACACACACACACACACACACACACACACACACACACACACAGCCTACTTATTTGCATGAGAAGGGTTATAATATGGGGATGATTTGTGATGCAAGCAATCAGAAGTGAAGTAATTCATCAGTGTCTAACACACATCTCCACTGGTCATAAATAGAAATCTACACACATGCACGCTTACACCTGCTTGTAAAATCTGCACAATCCCACAGAGGAGAGAATAAATCAGCAAAAAGCTGACATGAAGGCAAGACTGTTGTAACACAAACCCACACAAATGTGCTCTCACACACACATTCCACCCTCCACAAATACTTGGAATTAAATAAACTGACAGACACATGATATGTTTTAGGAAAGTTGGATTCAGTGTAGCCCCCTTCACATCTGTAAAGCCTGGGAATCAAGTCACCAGTGTTCAGTCAAGATGAGTTTGTTTTCAAATGTTTGTTATGCACACAGCTGCTGATGTAGATTAACTTAGGTGTGTTTTTACAATGTGTCTAACATATTTTTACATAAATAAATCTGGTTTGACTTGCCTTTGTTTTATTATTTGACTACTGTATATTATGAATTGTGACTTTCAAATATGCAATTTGGCTGTGCCATCTCATCTAGCACTAATGCAAATAGTGATATAAAATATGAAATAGGAGATAAAAGAAAGGTTTCCCGTATGGCCTGAAAATTATAACAAGACCATATTGCCTGTACATTTTGTCTGTGACGACATGTAAGTAAAAAGCCATCAAAATGGTCAATAAAAGCAGGAAAATCCTCAGAAATAGGTAAGGATGGAGATCAGTTTATTGGAGTAGAAGGAGATGTCATTCAGAGAGGAGAGGCTGATGTGAGGAAATTCTTGAAAAGATGAATTCTCACATTAAAAGGGGAGATAAGATGTGAAGGGACTGCTGCTCTGACTGGAGTGAGAAGGATTATTTGCCCAATGGGAAGCGAGCAGAAGAGCTGAGAAAACTCAAGGTCTCTGTGTCAATGGGTTAAACAGCTCAGTAGGCTGACATGGAACCAGAGCAAGAGAAAACAGAAGCATTGCTGTTCTTCTCTGTCTGTACCATCTCCTTATGTTTGTGTACAGAAGTGTGGTGGCTGCCAATTACAAAAGCATTTCTGTTCTGTTCTTTAGTTCCATGAGCAATTCATTTTTGCAAACGGATAATGTTGTAATCCAGGGACAGTCCTTTATTTGGTCATTGATTGCAAATGTTAACACCCCAAAACCAACTGCACCATCACAGCCACTGTCCAGTGACATAAGGGACAGTGTTGATATTTAGACAAATGGATGGTGCATTAGAAGGATAAAAACCTTCCAAATATACACACACACACACAAACAACACACACACACACACACACACGTTCCATACAGTGGTTGCAGCCCCTCAGCGCTCCTCCGTCCTCACATGCTTGGTTTCCCCATCTAATTGCTGCCATTCGTCAGTGTGTGTGTGTGTGTGTGTGTGTGTGTGTGTGTGTCTGTGTGTGAGAGAGTGTGTGTGTGTGTGTGTGTGTGTGTGTGTGAGATGCCAAGTGCTCCTGTACTTTGTGTTGTTGTGCTTCTTTCGTTATTCTGTCACTGTAAATTTACAAACTGTTGTGAAAAGAGAGAAAGTAACAGATAATCAGGTAAGAATCGGAAGGAAGAGAAAGACAGAAAGACGCAGAGACAGAGGAAAAGACACACACACACACACACACACACACACACACACAGAGAGCTGTCACAGCGCCATAGGGCATACTAAACCTGTCAGCATTTAAACCTGCCTTGTGCTCTGGCTTGCCAAGTAGAATTAGTCTCTCACATAATATGCCAGCCTCTTTACAACAAACCCCTACTTCCGTTATACTATATAAATATAATATTTTAAACACAATCAGAATCTCTTCACAATAAAAGCATGTGTGTATAGGTTATTTTGTCTGAGGCGTTTCAGCCACTCTTCCCATGGTGATGCGTTCACAAAAGCAGTCAAATATCCAGTGAAGTAAGCAGCGGAAGAGTGTGTGAAAAAAACAAAACACAGATCCACATCCTTGATCATTGGTACAGAATCTTCTAAATAATTCTTCAGCATGGAGCAAATCAAAACTCTAAGTGCATAAAACAAGTTAATTGCAACTTAACTTGACTTATATCCATCTGATACTGACATGTAAACACATGAGACTGATTGCACTCTTTTGGGCAATCATGAAAATATGACTGTGCTGATGAATAAACCTGTTTATGTCCTGTGTGGCCGGTGTGTGTGTGTGTGTGTGTGTGTGTGTGTGTGTGTGTGTGTGTGTGTGTGTGTGATATGACAGTGTTTGTGGTTGTTTAATAAGAAAGTCTGCATTATTAAATTTTTTTTCTTTCACATGTGCTTGTGTGTGTGTGTGTGTGTGTGTGTGTGTGTGTGTGTGTGTGTGTGTGTGTTTTCAACATGATAATTTGTAAGTTTATGTTGTGAGGGGGCTAAACAGATAAGCAATCCACAGCTCAATCCTTCATCCTGCTCTGATTATAAATCAGCTGGAGCTCTCAGAAGCAATCAGCAAGAGCAATCTGCAGCCGCCACAGACACCTTATCAATCAGAGGGGACCATCACACTGTCACACATATACGCGCACATAAACTTAAGAAATGCACACTCCCATATCCGAACAGGCCTGCATACACACACCCGTAGACACAAAGACAAGTATGCCGCAATTATAATTCTACATCCCCGCCCTGCAGCCTCTTCCCGCCTTTTAAAACTTCCTTCTCTCTTCTCTTTTTTTTTTGTCTTATGAAACGGGATCACAAGAGTTTCATCCAGCTAGCTGCCTGGCGGCCACGGAACTGTGCAAGGCAAGACACATCACTCCTAATTACAGTCTGATATTAATAACAGAGAAAAATATTAATCTTGGAGGTAAACACCAAGCCGCTTAAAGGAAAATTGCAAATAAATCAGATTATCTTATAGGAATATCCACCGAATGGGCCGAGGGGGTAATGAGAAACCTGGGCCCAGCCTCTCTCTCTCTCTCTCTCTCTCTCTCTCTCTCTCTCTCTGTCATTTCCCACTCCACAATCTCCTGCAGGATTGAAAAAGGTGTGATTGTGTGTTTGTGAGCACATCTGTGTATTTATAAAACTGCAATGCGACCCCCTCCCCCCTTCCTCCCTCCCTCCACCACCAGCATCACCTTCCCTCTCTCTCTCTCTCTCTCTCTCTTCTCTGCTGCTGTATTCATTTTTCACCTCCAATTTTATTTTTTCATCAGTCGGAGGGGGGGACGCCGCCGAGCAGATTCAATTAGGTTCTGTGATTGGGCCGCTGGCATTCAGCGGGGTCATGGAAAGGTTAAAGAATTCAGTGGCACAAACATGATTATGGCTCTGTAGCATTTGATCAAAAGTAAGGTTTGTCACGGCAAAGCGGAGTCCCTCTGTTTCTTGAACTGGTACCACCAGTTTGGCCAGAGTGTGATGTGAGAGTTGTTCCACGTGTTGGTTTAGTTGATTCTTCCATTGAATGGTAATGACATGCTGAATGTGCTGGATATGCAGCAGGTAGGGAGAGATATACAGAGATATGCACATAAGCATGTGTGTGCACGTGTGGCATGCTGCTACACCAGCAAGCATGGAAACACAGATATATATGCACAGAAACATTAATTCTCTCTCGCTCCTTCTCTCTTTCTCATAAACACACACACAACACACAAACACACACACACACACACACACACACACACACACACACACACACACAGAATAGCAGAGTAATAAAGCCCACCCTTGCAGTGAAATTAAAGCTAGTCAATGACACTGCGTGCCGAGTACACACTAAATCATTTTTATACCCAGATGAAACAGCCAACATATTACCAGCTCTGCACATGTATCCAATATCACCTGGAGACTATGAAAAAACAACAAAAAACAAAACAACTAATCAAATCTCATATTGGATGTGTCAGGTTCATGTCAGAACAAGAGATTGATACTAAATATAGGAAATATGGTACAATAACAGTATGAGATCTTTTTATATTCAAAATGGCCAAGCAGAGAGCACATTATGAGATATTGGATTGATAAACAGGCTGGGATGCTGTTGTTCAGTGAGTATAATAGAACAATAACGTTGCTCCTGGGTTAGCAAAAATTGCATTATGATTTTAATGTGTTTTACAGACACAAGCCCTTCACTGAGAGGAAATGATGTCAATAAATAAGCAGCCTCACATTTTAAAACAAAGAGAATCATAGTCAATGAAAAAAACGTGCAAATATAGAATGGTGTTTGGTTACTATAAAATATCTTACACAACACGGCAATGCATGCAGAAACGCATCATCATTGCACATTGTGAGCTCAGAAATATAAGATTCTGTCTGATGTCTTTTTAAACAATCTTTATGGACACATTTATATTTTACATATTATCACTGCTTGTTTTTGTAGGTTAATCTCTGAAAGTGAAATACTGAAAACTGAATAGTACAATGGCACAAAAGTTTAAAGTACATAACAGTTTTTAGTTGAAATCTTTGATGGTCAATATCTCTGAGCTACACTGCACCAAGGTTACAATGTACTCAATCACACACACACACAAATGCTTTTCATTGTGACAGTGCACGTCAATCATCTCATTTTGGGAGTGCCTGTCAATCACCTACTTCTCTCAAATCACCAGAAGCCACAGCCATAAGGGAGCTTTCCCATCTGCCACTATCGGCCACCTCAGGTGTGGAACACCAGCTAGCCGCAACCAGTCAATACAGCTGTTTGGTACTCCAGTCCCTTGCTGCATCCTAATTGCCGGTGCAACACTCAAATATGTCCTACACTTCCCAATTCTTGTGAACCCCCCCCCCCCCCCCACTAAGCAATCCCCATTCCATACTCAAGATGGGTATTTACATGCCCCACACCGCATATAGCAAACAAGCTCATTTAAAAGTTCACATGCTAATGTGTGACATTTAATCCAAACTTTACACGGGGAAAAGGACACGCAACAATAGATTTTGATTCCTTTCTTGTCCGTGAATCTCATCATCTTTCGCCTTCCATATTTATGAGTCGAAAAGGCGGGACACCTTAGAGGGGAGTGAGGGGAAGGGACAGGGAGTTTACTATTTGAAAATTGGACTGGTTAGTGATATTTGCACTCCACAGTCTCCTTCTTTGTTGATATTGTTGATATGCATAAATTACTCACTGTTTTTATTTTGAAGCCACGTGGCAGAAAACCACTAAAAAAAGTAGCCCACTTCACACATATGTGGTATTTAATTACTATGATGTTATCAATGTATTATCAACTTGAAATGTCTGCAGGCTCATTTTCAGCTGGCAAGTGTCCATTTCACCAGCTGAAGTGACAACTGTCTGCAATATCAGCTGTAGCTAATTAATGTAGATAATCCCATGTGCTAGCCAAATCACAAAGTGAAATTCTTAGCAGTTTTCTGGTAAATGTACTCTGAAAGGCAGTGTCTGCACGCTCGGCCAAAGCATATTTCCTAGAGATACACCAGTCTGTATCGTTGTGATATTTCAGAAGAGTGGAAAGAATGGAAAGTGGAAAAACCAAAAACTCAGCCAAAGGGGTTGTGGTTGGGAGGGGTAGGTGGTGTGTGTGTGTGTGTGTGTGTGTGAGATTTGTCTCCGGCTGACACATAGACACACAGCCGCACAGCATATTATATTTCCATGCAGATTTATGTTTATCTAGATTTTATTTGTCTGCGTTGAGTATCAGGGCTAATATGTTTTCTTAAATCTTCCCTCCTGTGTCACTTACATGATCACTAAAAAAAAAAAGAAAAAAAAGAAAAGGAGATTATACTACACTGACCCCCATGGGGAAACTGGGCCTTCTGAGGCCAGCTGATGAATTTTCATTGCAGTTATAATTTTTTTCGGGTGGTGGAGTCAAGTCACAACAGTGACACACATGAATGCAGTGAATGTTTTATTCTTGTGTTTGACGTACCTCAGAGAGAAGCGTCTCCTCCTTCTGGTGAGACTCTAACAGCTCCCTGTTCTGTCGCTCTACCTGCTTCCTGCTGACCGCCAACTACAGAGAGACAGAGAAACGGTTCAATAATAGAATGATGAAAATGATGATGATAAGAAAAACTGATACTGAATTTGATATACTTTATTTTATTTTGTCACATTTCAGGAACATAAGGGTAAAAAAAAAAGACAAGGAACAAAAAGAAGGTAAATAAATCAGCAACGGGTCAACAGGAAGAAATAAAGACACAGCTGCACCTACAGTGTGTTTTTTTGTGAGTGCCAAAAAGAAGAAAAAGGTTTGTGATGTACAAATAGTCAGCTTCTTTCTCTCTCTTTCTTTCTCTCTCACACACTCACACGCACCCACACAGATCGACCAGGACAGGCCAGGGATGAGCACACCCCATCTGATCTGTGGCCCGCTCATTCATTAGACCCATGCTCTCCCCTATTGATTTCAGCTTAAATAATGAGAAAGCTTATCCAAAAATCTTTAGCATTTGGGCTCCAACTTAAGGGAATCGATGAGGCCATTTCCCATTTTGAACAGCACATACGCAGGGGTTTTATGTACGGTGAACGGGACAAATCCAGATGCTGATAAATCAATAGGCCTTTTTGTCGATGGACAGGCATGCTTGCACATACACATACATGCATACATGGACACACATGGCTGATAAATGGTATTTTTGAGGCAATTAAAGTGAGCTGTAAACATATGAAGGCCAATCAATTGGCCAGTGAGGTCTATTATCAAGGCTTTAACACTGATTTAGAAGGGGCTTAAAGGAGACAGCAGCTTTAAGTGTGCCACAGTCACTTATGCAGATCAGCAGCAGCTAGAGACCTGCACAGATCAGTGCTGCACTGTGCTAAGCTCCTAACACAACAAGATAGTATGCATGTCACCACTACAGAGCCTCAAAACGGCTGCATACGGGGAAAGGTGTGGGAAAATTTGCTTTAAAAGCCCATTTTTGTTTATTGGTTTATGTTATGTTCAGAAGTTCTATTATTTAACCAAGCTTGATATAGAAGGGGAAAAAACGTATAGCAAATATTGTAGCAAAACATTTTAAATGACATTTTGCTGCTTATCAAATCTTTTCAAACAAAGAACGTGGTCAGACATGGTGCCATAGGCATTGTTGAAGAATTGTATAATTTATTTTCTCCATAAGTCTTTGCATCTAGTTGAAATAAGGAGAGGGGAGGGAAGGGGAGGCGCCGTGTGGTGGACAATTCTATTTTAGAAGAGGTAGAGAAGCTTGTTAGGAGGAAAATGAATACATCAGTGCTGTCCACCCTGCAGGCTTCCCCCCCCCACTGCTTCCACTTTGCTAAAGGTGAGACACGTGTGTTAGCAAAGCTAACCTACAGACAACATTTCCCTGAGGTAATTGGTTCCACATTAATATTCATTTGATTCTGTATTCGGCGGCTATGACAAGCCTCTCTGCTTTGATGCTCTGTGCTAGGTCCCCTCATCGACCACGCAATGTTAACCCTGTAACTATGAGTTTAGTTAAACATGCACATATTGAGGCACTTTTTGTGCTGCTTTCTGAAATACTACAGTGATATATATAAAGCTAAACTACAACCCACCTGCCCTCCTAGAGTGTTACTTTTGTCTCTGGTTCCTCTCACTTTGACTTTTGTACAATGCGCCCGGTCTTTTCATACCACTGTTTCGGTCTGGTTGATCTGGTGTGTGTGTGTGCATGTGTGTTGCTGAGGCATAACATTTCAATTGTGCGTCCAATCAAATTGGCAGGGAGGCAGTAAGAAAGGTTGGGGAGCGATGAGGGGTGCGGGGTTGTTCTGAGGGTTGCCGACCAACCGTTACCATGGTGAAGCACTTATGTCAGAACCACCAAGGTCACAACTGCTGACCTGCAGTGTTATAGTACTTCTGAATAGCACACTGTACGGATATACGAGATTCTCTCTTTGCTTCTTTGTTCTTATCCCTTTTTTCTTCCCTAATTTTTTTCGCTCTTTACACACTTCCCCCTTTGCTTTCTGTTTAGCTTTTCTCTTTTCTTTTCCATCATTATCTTTGTCTCTTTTTCTGTTTGTCTTTCTCTCCATGTATCACATTTCTGTCATTTGGCATTTCTCTCTTTCCTTCATATTTAAGATTGACTAATTGTGCCATTATGAGGCCTGTGGTGTTGCTGGATACATTATGTATGGCCTGTGCTGGCAGTGAGTCTGAACACGGCCTGTTTTGAGTCATTAGAATTCCGTTTGCTAACACACAGCCATTGTCCTAGTCTGGAGTTAGGGGAGATGGTATGATAAAATATTGAGGGCGAGCAAGGCAGCGGCAGATGCTAGCTGTCATGTGTGAGCGAATGAATGTTATGACAAGCATGTTTAAACATTCATGCGGGGAGGAGAGTTTAGGGGGGCTTTTCATTAACACCAATATGTCCTCGTCTCACTGGTGCAGACACTGCTGGTGTTAGCATGACAACAACAGGGAGGAGAGGAATTAACATCTTGAGGGGAAACTGTCACAGATACACACATCTAGAGAGGTAGAAACAAGCGATCCTGTGCATGAGCACACACAAACGTACACATTTTACGCTGGCTGAGTACTACCTTACATCTAACATGAAAAGTACTGAGTGAAATTGACACTCGACTTTCAAACTCTAACAGACAGCAAGACAACGCTCTCTTGTTTACCAGAACAACTATCTGAAAGTGTAACACCGTGTTCTGAGCTGATCAAATAGCTCACAGTAGTACTGAGCAACACATTCAAATAGGGAGAAACAGGAGTGCAGTGGGTTCTCACATCAACCACAACAATGATATAATAATAAAGATTTTTCAAAGGAAGAATAAGGATGTGGGAGGTTTCTAGGCCAAACTTACATCACCCACCATTAGGCTGTCAAGAGATTTGACTTGGTAGCAACAGAGCAATCTCTTGACAGTTTTTGAAAACTAGAGAGAAAACAAGCTATTTGTGGCATTTGTTGGGAGCAGAGCAATGGCCAATCTGATTGCATAACCTTGACAAAGCTAGATGAAGAGACACCTTAACAGGTAGAGGGCTGAAATAACAATGCTGTGGTAAATGGGTGAACACTGTGTCCAACATGTTTTTTAATCTCTTACCTAAGTCATGTTAACATATCTGAGGCATCTGTAGCTTGTGATAAAAAGCACATGGCATGCACATTACAGTAGTGTAGTGTCAGAGCTCAACATCATTATTCTGCTACTGTGGCATGTTATTATGGAAGAGGTATAAACATTTTTAGCTCACTAAAAAGCAACTAAATGGAGTGCAAAATCAATACCTATGCTGATGATCCCATGAAGTCAAATCAAGGCAAAGGAGAAAAAAAAGGAGCATCAAGTATTATCAACATAAGTGGCTTTGACTTGCAGAATGTGTTTGCATAAAATGAGCTTTAGATAATGTCATAAATGGCTTTAAATGCTGCAAGGTGCATTAAAAAAATGCCCAGTCATCGGTTTTACCCACACCTTGATGCAAACATTTTGAATTAATCTAGTTTTCACTGGTCAAGCAATTCCATTTTGATATTTAAATTTGGTGTGTATGTGTTATGCGCGCCAGTGCACGCTCCACCAAGACTGATCTAATCAGTCTTAAATCAGTTAATAAGCCAAGGACACAGAGGAGATGACTCAGCTGATGTGAGCATGAGCTAATATTAGCATCTCACCCCCATTCAAGACCTGTACTGCACAGAGTAGCGTCCCGTGTTTGGTCTTCCCATTATAAAAGTGCAGGCTTTGGACGTTAAGCCCCACAGTTTAGTTCACCACAGTGAATTCCATTAGCACATTAGCGAAGGTGTCATGACCTACCGCTAATGTTGGGTGCAGCATTAAATACCTTATTTAATTTTTTTAAACACCTTGAGTCAATTTTGAGGGTAGCCCTTAAACACAACACCCTCCAAACACTTAAAAAAACAGACAGACATGTATACAGATAGCACGTAGCTGACAGGTGGTTGTATGCCTTGAGAGATGAGAAAACCTCAGTTTTCCAACAGTTGCCACTCTTTAAAGGTCTTATATTATGGTCATAATGTGCATACCTGTATTTTGGGTTTGTACTAGAACATTTTTACTTGCTTTAATATTTAAAACATTATTTTTCTCATAATGTCTGTGTGAATATACATGCCTAAAACGCTCCATTTTAGCGCCTGTCTCTTTAACACCCCCTCCCAAAGAAGCCCAGTCTGCTCTGATTGGTCAGCATTTCAACATTTTTCGCATCTGCACTCTAGCACTGTACCTGCACTTTATACCTATATATAGTATAATTGTGACATCACAACCGTACGGAATTCCCAAGGGGGTAAGCCAGCCTCCGCAAAGCATACCTACTACGGCACCATTTTGATACTAACAAGCACTCACCCGCCGTTAGCATTCCATTGACTGCCATTCATTTTGGCGTCACTTTGACAGCGAATAACTTTACATCTGAAGCGTTTAAAGACTATTTGTCCCTTGTTTATTTCTAAAGAAAAACGACAATGTATATAAGGCTCCATTACCTTGTATCTCACGTTATGGCTCCATAGCAGACGTTTTCATAAAAATAGGCTAACGATTGTGTCATAACCACGCGACTTTCTGTCGTATAATAGACAAATTTTCATATAGTACAGGAGAAGCTCGCAGGCAGTTTCAACTTACATTAGTTTTTTTAAGTTTAATTACTAATGTTAACTAGCATTATAGTTAGCAATAATTAGCCTGTGCCCATGTTCTCTCCTTACATATACCTACGCTCTCTGTCTCTGCAAGATTGGGAATGATTGAGATTTCTCTTGGCACAGCTACCAGAAACAACTTTCAGACAGGTTGCTCATGTCACATCTACGTTGTCTCTCTCAGTTGGAGGCTGCGCAGTAACGCTCAGCGCTCACTGGAAAAGTGCTTCTAACATCCTTCACTGCTCTCTGTTGCAAGTCTACGGCGTCGCTTTGTCCATTAATTTTACAGTCTATAACAATTCCTGACGGCTCGTCTAAAGGCACAGTTTCTGAATACGGGCTGTGTGCATTTGTCTGTGTATTGAGCGTTTTAATACTTTCACAGTATGTATAAAAGCACTTCAAGCTGCTTTATAATCAAAATAATATAATCCCTTTTTACAATTTGGCACCTTTACGGAATGTTGTCTGAGCTTTAACACAATACGTAACTCTAAATATCATCTCAAAGCATTCTGATGTGTTTTAATTGAAGCATCCCCACTGTCAGCCATACACACCAAACCAGAGGACCGGATGAGTACTACTCTGTCAAAACTAATTCTCATCTTCTAAACTGCATGCCAAAATGTTGCTAACACAAGTGCACGGGCACATGCCACAGAGGCAAACAGATGCATGAATACCCAATACATACAAGAGCGCACACAGAAACTTAAACTGGCTATTAATTAAAAGCCAGAGCATGGAGTTGACTCGGGTTAGGCGGTTTGTGACACCACAAATCTGGGAAACTTCCTGTAAGACATAAATCTGTTGCGTTCTCTCTCTCTTTCTCTCTCTCTCGCACAACAAAGACAGTCTTGTCTAGGTGTCTCCCTCCCTTCGCTCTCCTCACCATTCATTAGAAGCACGAGAAGCTGTGGTGGTCAGGTTAAAAAAAACTCTACATTCTCTCTGTTTCGGTCACTCATTCATTCCCTCTGTCTTCTTCTTTCTGGCCTGCTCTCACTTTTACTCATTTTCTCCCCCTCTCTCTCTTTCTCTGTCTGTCCCTCTCCAAGTCTCTCTCCCTCTCTCCTCTCTAAACACTGTCTCTTCCACATGGCCTGGATAATGAGTGGTGAAGCTAAACGAGAGGAAACACGGCTCACTATTAGGATGGCAACGCTGACTGAAGGTTTTAAATAAACGGAGAGAACTTGAGGCCACATTGTATTTCCAAGGACATAAACTAATGGAACAGGCAGACATTCTCTGAGCAAATACACACTCTGTTTAAACTACCATAATAGTTGTAAAAATATACACGTCCATGTGGATCTAACTGAGACACAGACTGGCAGAACAGGCAGACAGAAATGCGTATAAATGCATACATCCTCACATATGCATGTAGAAAACCACAAACACTGTCTACATGAATTCAATACCACTCATTTCCTTGGCATGGAAAGCCTATTACCTCGCATTCAAAAGCCTAACAATAAAGACATGAAAAAACATAAATGCTTGTCGATGTCATTGAAAACTAATTAGGCAAATGTGTTTTCTTAAGTGTCTCTGATATGCTCTCAGGCATAGAAATCCACACCCACATATAAACACACAGAGGAGCCTCACTCTATGAGGTTAATTGTGTTATCTTGGCTGATTAGCATAACTAATTAGGACGCTTGTTAAAGGAAACAAATTATTTATTCAATTAGCGCTGTGTACGGATGAAACTGTGCATGTGTATATATCCCCCTTCATCACTGGCACAAGTTCAAATAAAAATGAAGCAAAGCTAAGTGGGCATCAGGTGCCAGACATCCCACCCTTTCACCCCTACCAACACACACACACACGCACACACAAAGCATGCCTTGCTGTAGCTCTTAAATCCCTAATCATCATCATTAGGCTACTGTTTAGCATAATTAGCACTGTTAACCAGATGAGCTAAGTCAAGTCAGGCTGTGCCAGTCACAGCAACCGACATATGTCACCCTCCCGGCACCTTTCCATGCTGCTGGAGAGGCTACTTGTCCCCCATCAGGTGGCCCATTTGCACGCTTTCCTGATTACTGATGGATAATGTAGCAGCTTATGTTCTCAGTGCATTGTGACGTGTGCAAAAATGTCCAAAGGGGTGGTTTCTTTTCTTTCTTCTTTTTTTGAGAGCAAACGGCTTGTAAAGTGACACAGCTCTTGCAGTTATATCAGTTAATGGAACAATACTGAGCTCATTTCACCAATTTATTCATTCGCGTTTGCAAATGCAGATGCCGCCTTTTGTTTGTGATGCTTAACATGCGCTTCAAGCCGACAGTAAACACGAAAAAAGCAAATCAACAACACTCCTCTAGACTTCGGCTCACAAGTGAAAACTCACAAACACACTCCAACACTCACAAATAACCAGAGAGGGAAAATGAAAGAGAGAGAAAGAGAGAGGGAGCGCTACATTTACTGAAATTAAACATTTTCTCATCAGCCTGAGGGTGCAGCAGGCCCACTAATGTATTATTCATCCCCACTTCACAAAGGAACATTAATCAATTATGAAGATATGAGGATCTTAAAGTATAGAGGAGAGACGAAGAGCGGCCCGTTCGTATTAATATGCGGCCGCAATCGTGTGCCCCCACCCCCCACCCCCTTGCTCCTCAAATCAATATTTTGCAGATTAATTTGGAGCGGTTGTGGCGAGATGGCAGGATGGAAGGAAGGAGGGGATGTGGGAGTGGAGGAGAGGAGAGAGTGTCTGAGGTCTGAATTAAGGTGAAGTATTTTGTTGATATTTCTCTCAGTGTTGTACATGCATGTGTAAAAGTATGCTGTCTTCTGTCCTGCTGTAAGTAAACATACTAAAACTCGATTAAGAAAACATCCTAAAGAGGATAACTAAAAGTTGACACACTAAGTCAGGGCCAAAAGTAAACATTAAAACAATTATTCAAAGTTCAAAAGAGGAGAGGCTATTTCAAACATGTAAATTAGATTTTTCACTGAACGATTCTAGTCATCTTTTAATTGTGGATGAAGGTGTGCAATTGTGTGCAATATTTTTCTTGATGAAGGAAACGCATCATTTCATCCACGAGAATTAAAATGAGGGAACACAATGAGAGATCTACTTACATTCACATTTATATACTCACCTCAGAATTTAAAACAGCTGCCTTCTCAGCATACTTTTTAACAGCTTGAGCATGGGCCTTTCTCTCCTCCTCAATCCCCCTCTTCCACTCTTCCTCCCTCTCCTTCTCCTCCACTTTCTTCACCCACTCTTCCTCTCTCTCTTGTTGCTCCTGCCTTCTCCTCTCCTCTGCTTTTTGAAGCTCCTTTTCATATTTCAGTCTCTGTTTGTCTTCTCTTTGCCTCCATTCCTCCTCTCTTCTCTTCAGCTCCTCCTGAAGCTCCCTCGCTCTCATATTCAGCTTGGAGAGCTAAAGTCAGACAGAAAAAAAATCAGACATCATATCTCTGCACTCTGAGGTACCAGTCACTTACTCTCAAAACTAATCAAAAACATCAAGAGACCCATCGCAATGCGGCATCTTTTAAGTTTTTAAAAAAAAGATGCTTTTATGCATTTACTGTATGTTTAAATAATTAGCTATTTTTCATGTGCAGTATCTACTGTGCATATGGAAGTACATGGGTGCAAATAGGAATCCCAACAGTGGTAGAAAGTAACTAAGTCCATTTACTCAAGTACCATACATAAGTACAATTTTGAGGTACTTGTACTTTACTTGAGTAATTTCATTTTATGCTGCTTTATACTTCTATTCCACTACACTTATTTTGCAGGTGTACTTATTAGTTACTTTCAGGTCAAGATTTTACATAAAAACATAAACGTTTATGTAATAAATATAATAGAATAAAATATCAGTCATAGCGGAGATTGTACTGCAGAATTAGTACTTTTACTTTCAGTACATGTTTCTAATAATACTAATGTACTTTTACTTAAATATGATTTTCAAAGTAGTACATGCATACAACACTTGTAATGGAGTATTTTAATGCTGAGATCTAAGGAAATACTTCTTCCACCACTTCATCTCATGCACACTGTGCCCACCTCAGCACGTGTGTCGGCCCCATCTTGTTGCAGCAGCTCATTGTTAACTTGCAGTTTGGTGATGCAGATGTCTTTATCAGCAATCTCCTTCATGCTGTCTTTCTGGATCCGCTGCAGACATGAGAGCTCGCTCTGCAGGTACACCAGCCTCTCGCTACTTTCCAGCGCCTGTGTTGCATTCTGGGTATGAAGGAGTTTAAACACTGAACATTATTTCAAAAGAGGGAAGATATTTTTAGTGAGTTTGACTAATTAAGTCCATACAGAAATGTTGTTGATTACCTCTTCACAAATGTCACGCAATAATCCTAAAAACATCAGTAGCATTTCATTTACATTTTCATACATTAATACATACATACAGTTCATTTTTTTGTTTTGTTATTTATGAGGTCAGACTGCAAAGAGGAGACAGTGTCACGCAGAGGATAATGGTATGGGTTATGTAAAGGAAACACTGCAACAATGTTAGTAATTCACATATTACAGATGAAAACCTTCTACACTGCAAAATTCAAAGGAGTTACATGTATACATGCCTTGTTTTCATTGTTAAGGATATATAATCGTTTTAATTGGGCTCTCATATGTGTCACATTATGGGAATGTATTCAGTTATACAGAAACTGGCTTATTGCTAACAAACAAAGATGAAATTCTGTGGCAATCATCTTTATTAAGGCTGTGTGTACATGAGTATGTGCCAAAAGATCTACCAGTGCATCATGCAGACGTACCAGTTAAACAGAAACACAAGCCGAATGAAAAGATATATTAACATTTGTTGAAAATATGATTAACAGAACAAGCTCCAGTTATTCTGCTTGTTTCTCTCGGGCTCTGTAATCACACAAACCACTAATTAGCGGCAGTGCAAATGAGTCAACTCACAAGCAGCATAAACAAACAGTAACCAGCCAACACACACATAAACAACCAACAAGCCCGGGTTTACCACAAGCACAAATATATGAGTGTGTGTGTGTGTGTGTGTGTGTGTGTGTGTGTGTGTGTGTGTGTGTGTGTGTGTGTGTGTGCGTGTGCGCGCATTTCTGAAAGCCTGTGTGTATTTACGTGTGTCTTAACCATAAGCCACAGAAGACAGTTAAACAGCAGTGGGTATAATTTAGTGACACCCTGTAAGGAGGTGTGGGAAGGCCGTAAAAAACCCTCCCTTTTAATCCCGGCCGGCGACGCCATGTTTGTTACCCAGGGCTCTGAGATATGCCGGTAATTCATCACACACGCCTCGGCTTCCTGTTAAACCTGGCTGCACATGGAGCGCTCCAAGCACAGCTGCCAAACCAATATCGTAAAAAATAAATAAAAAAAAGACTTCTCCTCCTCTCAGACAGGCTTCTAAACAATAACAAGCATGCGGCAAAAAAATCACCTTAACAAGTCATTTAATTGTGTAGTCAGCCTCAGAACTGTGGTGGAATAGAATCAGCTAAAATTATAATATTTAGTTTGTTAACATTGCAGGCTTACCTTTTTTAGGAAGACCTTGAAATAAGGGAAGTCAGTCCAAATGTCAGTAGGTGTATGCAATGTACTGTATTCAATTAAATTTGAGAAACAGTGGAAAGATTCTCAAAAAGCTAAATCATCTTCCCCAATAGGCAGAAGTTTAAAGGCTGGACAATATCTTGATGACATTTTTGTGGCGTGATCCTGTAGTTCATCCTTTGTAATAAGCTCAAATCAGGACAAGACGTGTTGATTACCTTTTGCTTCTGCTGGAAATTCTCTCCGAGCTCCCTCTCCAGATCAGAGATGACCATGTCCTTGGTTTGCAACTGGATTTGCAGGTCTTCTAACTCAGATGTGATCTGGACCAAGGACCTAGTACTATAGCAGAAAGACAAAGAGAAAAGGAGGGAGAGGATGATACATGACAAAGAATTACAGGACAAACAGGTGAAGCAAAACCATCCTTGCACAGGTTTAACAGAAGTCTGTACAGTAACATTGCTGACATATTCACTGGTACAATTTCCAGTATACGTTTTGAATATGATAAAAAATGTGAACTGAAATGCAGAGGTGAAAGCCTGATTATCATCTTATGATCTGAATACAGGGAATGCTTATGGGCAAATAACATTAAAGATCCAAACCTAGCATATGGAGATGCATATCATTGTTTTCAAGGCCAGTCTGGACTCTGGTTTGCTGTTGTAAAAATGACACGAGACACCAAACTAACACCAAGTAAACCTTAATGGTAAATTAAGATATTTAATTAATATATATAATACTAAAAAAATGATAAATACATAAATAAGCAATCTGCTATGTGAACAGCATGCAGTGTGTAGGCTATCCAGTGTAATATGGGATTCATGCAAAAATCTAACTCAAAAGACGCTAAGAGATGCTGAGCCTGGTGAAATTTGTGCTAGGTGACAGCAACTGGAGCTTATGTGTGTGTGTGTGTGTGTGTGTGTGTGTGTGTGTGTGTGTGTGTGTGTGTGTGTGTGTGTGTGTGTGTGTGTGTGTTTCCCAGCGGTGAAAATATGTTAACTCTGCCCAGACACCTCTCTGAGTCACCAGTGACAGCTGTCACACACCCAAGATGGAAAGAGAAGGGAAAAAAAGAAAAAACAGATCACACAGCACTGTGCAGTACTCTTCACAAACACACAGGCACATAGAAACACACGTGCACTCACACACAATTTCATATTTACCAGCCTCATGAGATGAGTTATTCTGATGAAACTTTGCGCAGATTAAAAATGTTAAACTCACATTTGATCAAGCGTGTCTACACGTTCGCACCAAGCAGGGTAGGAAAGGCAAGATTTGACAAAAGTGACATGCAAGTGGATAGAGAGTGCTGAGAGTTACATCTTACACTTTACACAGGAAAAAAAAGAAAAACTTTTTAGTCAAATGGAGTAAAAGCCACAGAGGAGTGTGAACAAACTGACTTTAGATTATAGTCTGTTTCTGTGTCTAGAAAAGAACGGAAAAGAGGGTGTGCTGCTGCGCTATCAATTCACTTGATTATTTTTTATTCCACTCCAACTACAGTGTTCCTTTGTTATGAATTATCACTTTGCTGAGCATTTTACTAGGGAAATCGGTTTAAAAAAAGAATGTACAAAAACTGTGTGTACTACTAAGCATGCACAGAAGCCTTTATGTGTAAATAAATGTGTAGACAAAGACAATTGTTCCTTAAAGATATGCACAAATATCTAGCCTCAACTTTTACAAAAGGAAAAAAACCTTGTATAGTTGCATTATAACATTATTTTTTTTCTTATTATTTAGGGACTTTTAGACAGAGGGAAAAAGCTTGGTCTGTTTCTTAGCATTTTCAACATTTATTTCACTGTCAGTTTGGTAGAAAAATACTTAAATCATCCCACATTTAGCAGAGATTCTTTAGAGGCGAATGGTCTGAAATGGGAACAAATCGAAAGAGGGTTTTGAATGAAAAGTAACTGCAGCCAATTTCATCCCTATTTTCACCTGCACAGTAGGGTGGTGGCTTTAGAGTGCTGTGTGTATGAGTGTGTACACACATCTGTGTACTACTGAAAACTCTTGCTAGATGAGACTACAAACATTATTTTGTCTTGGCCAAGTGTTCTTTTTAAAAACACACAAATGCACACACACCGAACTAAAATGTAGTCAACAAAGATAAAAAAATAAATAGAGGCAAACAAAATGGTTTGTATACTTAAAAGTACATAAAGTTCTATTTTCTGCACTATTAATGGATGAAAGTGAATTTGATACAACAGGTAGAGGCTGTATTTTATAGTTTTATTCTTCTTTTTGGGAAAATAAATACGAAAACACACTCTTACCTGCAACAAGTCAAAATGCAAATGTATTAATGACATTCAATGTATGTGTGTGCGTGCATGTGTGTGTGCATGTGTGCGTGCATGCATGCGTGCGTGCATATTAGGTCTTGATTATGCATGTAACAAATGAGACTATATGATTTACTGTATTGTTACATACAATAAAGTAGTTGTGCTAAACAAATGGCACAATGTCAAACCAACAGATGAACAGGGAATTCCTATTTAGAGCCATAAGTGTTGTTATGATTACTTTGTGGACAGAGAGCAGGGAAAGTAAATGTGACTGAAGAGAGTGTGCGTGCGTGAGTGCGTGATATTGAAGCAGGCTCTCAATATCGCAAGCTGTCACTCAGGCCTGTTAGGGCAAGGTTAACAAAATTAGTCATGAATATGCAGTAATAACATGCAAATTGCCCCCCCTTCCCCTTGCCGTGTGTGTGTGTGTGTGTGTGTGTGTGTGTGTGTGTGTGTGTGTGTGTGTGTGCGTATGAGAGGCTGCATGTGTGTTTGCCCTTGGGGCAATAGACATTGGCTCTGTAAACCCAATTCTTTCTACATCATTACAGCAACAAAACATAATTCATAAAAATAATATAAGCATGCATGTAGCCTGGCATACATGCACAAGAACACACACATGTATGCATGCATGCACACACACACCCACACGGGACACAGGTCCCCTATGCTGCCCTCTTCACATGCCAGGGCTAATATACCGCAGGTTGTTGCTTACCACTTTTATGCTGAAAGAAGTGCTTCCAGTGCCACATTTTAAAACACACAAACGCACACACATTTGTGCATGTGCGTACACAAACATGTAGATCGTCTGTTGCCTCCGTGTCCCCAGGGTGATGTTTGACACAGCCTGGGTGCTGCCACAGCAATTAACCTCCCTGTTAATGAGAAGAGCTCTGTCAAGCAGCCAGATGGCACTGCCTGGCACGTTGCCATACACACACACACACACACACACACACACACACACACACGCACACACACACACATACAGCACATTCACAGATACACACTCTCGCACATAGACACACAGATACACACTCTCGCACATAGACACACAGATACACTCTCGCACATAGACACACAGATACACACTCTCGCACATAGACACACAGACACACAGAGACACACAGAGACACACACACACGCACACACACACACACACGATCCTGTCTCGCCCTGCTGTACACCTAACTGTTGCTGGTTGTCACAGCCACTCATCCCTTCCTTAGGCACCCCCTCCCTCTTCACTTCTCCCCTGCATTGTCTTCTATGGCTCTCCCTCCTTCCTTCCTCCCTCCCTCCCTCCCTCCCTCCCTCCATCTCTGGCAGCTGCTTATCCATGTCGCAGCACTGCAGATGTCACAACTCACCAGCTGGGAAAACAGCAGGGGAGGAGAAGAGAGGAGAAGCTTTGAGAGGAGAGGAGTTTGTTGCATCTTCGTATTTGACAGAGAAGCAACCAACTGGATGCAGATTTATAGATTTAGCATGATTGATTGATTTAGGCATTAGTCGTGTTCAGATTTGCGGCTTTTTATTACAGATTGTAGGAATGTTAGAATTTGTTTCTACAGTCAATTGTTTCATTATGAATTTTATAAATCCATTTATGAGAGAGTGTGACTGGGTAGCTATGTGTACTGTACATGCCCTGCTGTGTGTGTGTGTGTGTGTGTGTGTGTGTGTGTGTGTGTGTGCGCTAATGAGCGTGGCACTTGGCCGGGGCACGGCCCGCTGTGTATGCCTGTCTGCACGTCCACACAGCAGCCCACCAGGCCGGCATATTGATCAGTTAGCTTGGCCTAATAGGAGAAGAGGAGCCTAACCTGGGAAAGTCAATAAGGAGAAAGAGAGACATATCCTCCTCCCGGAGAGAGAGGGGAGAGATAGACACAGAGATAGAAAGTCATGTGCATCTACTACTGTCCTTGCAAAAGAAGAAAATGCTTAGGGAAGAGTTGGGAAGCTCTCAGATAAACAGCTGGACAATAGAAATACAAGCACAGCCATTTGGAAAATCATAACATAACAATAACGAACCTCCAGTCACCTAAGCCTAAATATCTTATCACTTTTTTGTTAACAAAGAAAAGTTTGGGAGTTGAATTAGAACAGTTACACTGAGGGACACTGCCGGTGTGTGAAATAAGTTAAGTTCCTACCTTTCCCAAATGAGAATCAGGATATTCTGTCAAAGCTTTTTTTTTTTTTTTTTAAACTAACTTTTGGCATTTGACTGCTTTTGGCAAAGGAAAACAGCGCTCAATTGTTAACTCAAGTGTAAAAAAAACTCTGCAGGAGATTATACTGAGGGAAAATAATTAAAGAAATTGGAGGGAGATGGAAAATAAAAAACTGACGCCCACTCACACATCAATACATCGATAGATCAATGTGTGTGTGAGTGTGTGTGTGTTCTGTACACCATTTCAGCAGAAATATATAAATAAATCTGTAGATAAACAAAAAACCAGAGGAAATGGAAAAGTAGATAAAAGACTTAGGTTTCACCATGCACACACACACACACACACCTTTACACACACACACACACACACACAAACACACCTGGCTGAGTGATGCTACCCTGGAGGATGGCTTCAATCTGATGTGTTTAATGTTGACGCTGGTGGCAAGAAACACACACACTCACCCGCTATTTCAACCTGCCTGTCATTTCATTTCATGAGACCTGATTTACTCATTTCATTTATTTCATTTTTTTATTATTATTATTATTATTATTATTATATGTGCAGCCATTTAAAAACGCTCAAGGTGTGATGCATATCCCTGCGTCTCTGACAGGGAGTAGGCTGACTGAGGATCCATCACGCCCTTCAGTGCCTTTTCGCAGGAATGCCAGAGAAACCCTGTACAGCTGCAAACTCAATTGTGCCACATTGTGCCAGACCACCGATTCCTGCTTGGCTTGGTGCTTTAATTGGCTGCACTGCAGGCTGTCAAGCTACTGACTGGTTACTTCCAACTGTATTTGGATAGGTTCTTAGTTTTTATATGACAGCTTCTGAAGAAAAAAAAACTATATTGACTGGAATATTATCCCTACAGTATGTTTGGAAATCAATTGATTTATTTCATGAAATCACACTAAACATTACACTGTCAACTTCTAGAATGTAGTATTTGACAGAAATCTTTTACTTTATATGTTGCCGGTGCACGACACCAGTGGAAAGTTGATGTGAAGAAGAAAAGTGCATGGCTGTTACATTAGGTTGAATTTATTTCAATGTTTTATTTGCAGGATAGTTTTGACTATCAGCTGCTAAAAGGCACTTACTATACAGCCTAAGCTTAATATTTTGAAGATTGACACCGGGGAACTTTAGCTTCAGCAAGCGATGGGGATTACTGGAACTCAAGTCATTTTTATATCAAACCTCTCCCTGGTCTGGTGAGTCCAGGTGTCTTGCTAGCGATGGAAGAATCTGGAATAGGTACATATGTATGAGCATGAAGATTTAGATTCAGACAATTCTCCTTTCATTAGTTTTGTCAAAATGTGTGAAACTTAAAATGAAAATCTGTCTTTCTAGAAAGTGTTAAAGTAGAAACAGAACAAGTCTTTAGGGGCCTTGGAGCAGTGCATGGTGGGAAATATCATATAGGGATTTGCATATCGCCATGGGGACAGTAGTGTTCCAGCGACTCCCTGGAGGAGCTCAACCTCCCTAAGGAGAGACAGAGTCCCTGAGGCCAACTCAGTTACCTCTCTCTACACGGTGGGACCTGTGTATGTGTGAGTGAGTAAGTGAGTGAGTGAGTGTGTGTGGTCGATTCATGAAGTTATGATAAAGAAGTTATTAGTATATGAGTCAAAAGTTAACTTTTCCTGAGGAAAAATGTACCTTGTTGATGAGAAGGTAAGCTAAGTAACTAATAATAATTACAAGTCAAGTATACAGCACGTCTGTGAACTATACATGCATGTACCTGTGAGGGACGTGAGCCGCAGGTCCAACAAGCTCATCCAGCAACAAAGTCCTCAGATCAACGTCAGACACCTGGGAGAGATATAAAATGACATACAGTCAGATTAAGTAACATGGGGCATGTGCAGCAATGCTTATTAATTTCTTATGGCCATGATGATGTACAGCTTGAAGTATAGAGCACATTATACTGAGTAATCTATGTTACATAATGATATAAAGGGGGAAAAAGTATACCGTACTTGCTTTTCTGAAATACAACTAGCTCTGACATATTCAAATGGTGCTGCATGTTCACCCTAATACAACCGTGGCTTCTATTTATTTATTAGACACTGCTCAATAAAGGAAAACTATTCAAAAAAGTGATATTCTCAAGTGCTGTAAACTGCCATTCAGTTTGACAGAACACAGGATAAGACGTGTGAAGTGTGTCACCCACCCCTGACTAATTGCTTGGAATTTGCATCTTGATGACCATGGCAACATGACCATAGTGTCATGGTGGAAAAGGACAAGAAATTAAAAAAAAACAAGTGAGCAACTGAATAAACTACTGATGCAAGTAAGTAAAAATTGTCTGCGTTCTGCTTATTTTCAAAACAGGGCCAACTGCACACAAATCACCAAAATCAAATCAAGAGGAACGATTTGAAGATGGAATTTTAAATATGATTACTCTAATGACTTAATTTGGATGACCTCTTTGGGGGTTTAAAAAAAATACATTTGACGTAATAGTAGCACAGGAAGTTGTTTGCTCTGAAAGAAGAACATTGAGATGAGGAGACAGTGCAGTTTGTAGATAAAAGTGTACACGCGGTCACAAACACACACACACACACACACACACACACACACAGTCATCTGTTCATACCCAGATACAGTACAACTCCTTGGACTCAAATAACCCTGCCTTTGTAAAGGGCGGGTAAACAAATTTGGGTCAAAATTGTTGTTGTGAGGTCAACTCATACTGTATCTGTACAAAATGGAGCACAAAGAAAATATAAATGAATGGAGCTTCAGCGTGAGGTAAACAGTTATGGTGACCTAGCTTTACACAAGACTATTAAAAAGAAAGAATAAACACATAGGGACAAAGGAGAAAAGGTATGGACATGGAGTTGAAAAGAGATAATGGGAGATGCAAGTGTAGAGATAGATAATGAGGCTTACAGAGAGAGAGAGAGAGAGAGAGAGAGAGAGAGAGAGAGAGAGAGAGAGAGAGAGAGAGAGAGAGAGAGAGAGAGAGACGGGGTTTGAGAGAAAGAGAGAGACCCGGCAGTACTGGTGAAATATCGGCCACTCTATTGCTGTGGTGACAGGGGTCACTCTGGGAAAAGGAAATCAATGCTGACAGCAATGACTCACAGGTCAACACACACAGCCCGGTGTGTGAGCGTCCGTTTGTGTGTGTGCTTTAAGTATGAGCTTGTGTGTGTTTCAATTATGCATGTCAAGTATGTGTGCAACGTGAAAGCAGGATATGGTTAGTGAACCAGTAACCAAAATATACACACAAAAACACGCAAAAGCATCCAAAACGAGGAGCTGGTGCAGACAGAAAGATGAGAATCAACCCATTATATTTGAAGTTAATATTTGATGCATGAGGCAGGCAGACTGGCTACCTCTATGTCTGCTGAGTGAACAAGTTGCTTTTTAGGACACCATTTTAAAATAGGGGAAACAACAAATGCTAAACACAGACAGACTGTTAAAGTTCCTCTACCTATTTGAATACCTTATAAATAACAATGATTTTAGCATGAATTTATTAAAACATATGTTTAAATGATTTTGAAGTTTGCAGTATCTTTAATGTCTTATTCAAATAAAGTGGGCTTAGTTGTGTCCCCCAAACAACATACATAAAGACACACAATTGGACATACACACAAAAGACACACAAGATTTTCTCCCCTAATCACAAACATTCATATTCCAAATGTGGCTGCAATGTGACAGTGAGAAGACCCGGCACACCTAGAGGTCAGTGGCTAGTATGGGTAGGCTGTGTGTGTTTGAGAGTGTGAATATGTGTGTGTGTGTGTGTGTGTGTGTGTGCGCGCGCGCTGTGTATGCACATATATATATATATATATATATATATATATATATACCCTTGGGTTAGCAGGAGTTACGACCTGCTTACATTATTAAGGTGAGTAGTAGGCTGTGTTGTGTATGCCTAAACAGCCAGTCCATTCATTACAGATGCAATCCCCTAAGTACATGAATCTCTCTCTCTCTCTCGCTCTCTCTCTCGCTCTCTCTCTCAGCTGTAAAGGAGACAAAATATTGGTGTGATGCAGAGCGCTTTAGATAAATCAGAAAACAGGAGCAAATAATAATAAGGAATAAAACAACATTAGCTGATTAAGTATGTATGGCAGAGTGGCGGCTGTAATTTACAGGCAGCTGGGTTGGGTGTCCGGAATAAGGTCTCATTACAGATCACTGTGTGTGTGTGTGTGTGTGTGTGTGTGTGTGTGTGTGTGTGTGTGTGTGTGTCCATCCCGTTAGTAATCTGTCACCAGTGGTCTCAGCTTTATGAAAAGGCCTGCAATCTATGATAATGAGCCTTGCGAAGGTTATGACCACAGTAAACTCATTTGTTAGAGGGAGAGCTTACGTGCATGTGTGTGTGTGTGTGTGTGTGTGTGTGTGTGTGTCTGTGTGTCTATGTGCGAGAGTGTGTATCTGTGAATGTGCTGTATGTGTGTGTGTGTGTGTGTGTGTGTGTGTGTGTGTGTGTGTGTGTGTGTGTGTGTGTGTGTGTGTTTCAGTGTGTGTTCTTATGTGTGATACAACTATACCATTAAAGAGTGGTGAGGAAATATACTATTAAAGTAATTGGTCAAAATCAGCAGAGTGCACAAGTGAGAGAAAAAGAAATACCAGAGTGAGAGAAACAGAGAGCGCATTACATGGATGTTACATCACATCACTTAGTTTTCTCACTCAGACAAACAGAACAGGCATTTGCAATACATTCATATAGAAGGTGCTCGGTCTATTACAAGCAGTACTGAGATTTTCCAAAGCAAACACATCTCAGTCTCCAGGAGAAGGCAAGGATGTGGAAAATAGTCAAACAGATCCTGTCACTGTGGGTCTGTTCATTGTTAGACAATGGAGAAAAAACAGTAGAGGTGGCAGACATTAGAGCTGTAATCGGGCCTTAAAAGTTCGGCCCGAGCCCGACAAGTGCATTTTGATTGACAGCTTTTTAAAAGCCTGAACCCATTTACATCCCGACTGTACAAAAGGCCATCTATCAGCAGTGATTGTTAGAGTGCATATCGGAGAATAGTGCGGACACGCACTTCACACAGCGAGCGGGCACGCGCGACACTCGGCAGAAAAGGAAGAGAAAGAAAAAAAGAGACTGCGCTGTCCGGAGGACTAACACCAACAGTATTCAAATGTGCGCACGCACACAGCTCTTTTGCCTTTTGTCAAGAATGAGTCATTAATACATTTTTTAACATCATTTACTCATGACTAACATAGGCTATAGGCCACTTGGAAGTTGGAACAAAGAAATAAAATAAGTCCCCCAGAGGCCAGCCTCCGTTTCAACTCCTTAGCATCCATTTTCACGCTAATCGAAACGCATCACCCGTGTAAAATGATAGAAATTAAGACCGAACCCGTCTGGTCCCATCGGGCCAAGATCTTCAGCTCTAGCAGACATACTGTAGAACAGCAGTAGAAGTACTTGTAGGATGGGTACTACTAAAAGTAGAAATTGTAGCAGTACTTATAATGTAAGAAAGAAACAAACAAAAAAAGTAATCACACTCCATTGTTCCTCTCTCTTTCCTTTCCCCTCCGTTTCTATCCTTTTGTTTTCCAGCCTCCAACCTCGTCACATATACTTGTCTACTCCCGTCACATCCACTTGCCCCTCACCCACGCCTCCTCTTCCCTGCTCTTTTTTCATCTCTTTTCCTCACCTCACTGTTGCTTTTCTTGTTTCTTTTCTATCTGAAAATAGCTATCCATTTATGCAATCACTCCATGTTTCCCCTCCCCTCCATGTCTTTTGTCTGGAGCTAGGTCAACTGAAAGCAACAGAGGAGGAGAAAAAAACAAAAGAAGGAACGTGTGTGCGTGAGTCACCATCACAACAGAAAGCGAGGAATGAAAATAAATTGGATAATGCGACTCGTGGTGACGGTGACTGGAAGTAACACGCCAGCGTCTTGTTCTACTATGTCAAGGGCTACAATTTAAGAGTGAGTGTGTACTAAAAATGTGGACTTTAATTTTGTCCAGAGTGAGCTTGATGAAAGTGTAAAGTGATGCAACTATGATGATAGCCTCCAGGAAAAACACACATATCTGCTGCCTGGCTTTTTTCTGTGCCATTTGAAAAGATAGTGTATGGCATCAAAATGCACTCGTATGCATATATATATATATATATATATATATATATATATATATATATATATATATATATATATATATATATATATATATTAGGGCTGTCAAAATTTTGATTAATTAATCTGAGAAAAAATAACGCAGATTAATCCATTCCACTATACTCGACAGCAGCTAACGTTAGCTTACCGCTAGCTAGTAGTTGGATTAAACACTGTTAAAATGCTGATAGCTAACGCTAAACGGTGTAAAGTTTGACTGTGTTTTACTGTAGAGGATTCAACACTGGTATGTAACAACCTGAAGCTGCCGTGAGACTCATGGTGCATTTGAAGTTATTGTAAATGTCCATTTCCCATCTGGTGGTTGTTTTTGTCGTTCAACAGCAATTTACTAGTGAAATAAGTTATTGTTATACATTATTATTAAATCATTTAATTTTTACCATATGGCCTTAGCAATAAACAAGCCGTTCTTTAATGTCACCAACTGTTTTTTAGTAGACTACCCTTTTTTTTCTTTTCTTTTTTTACTTTCTTAAAAAGTATCGGTTCAGGCACCGTTAATTATGTATGCGATTAATTTTGATTAATTAATCACAGAGTATGTAATTAATTAGATTACATTTTTTAATCGATTGACAGCCCTAATATATATATATATATATATATATATATATATATATATATATATATATATATATATACACTCAAGTTTAATACATTTTTCATTCGACATTCTGACAGTTTCAAATTATGACATCTTCTGAAAATATACTTGTCCTATCTGTGCAGTCTGCAGAGCATGGACTGTAGAAGGGCTGCAAATAACTAACTATTAATTTTATAAGCAATTACTCTTCTATTTTTGCTATTTATCAATGAATCGATTAATACATCAAATGTCAGAAAACACTGAAAATTTCACACTGACCAAGATGACATCTTCAAATTGCTTGTTTTGGCCGAGCAACGGTCAATATCCGATATTCACTTTACATTGATATACAAATCCTCACATCTGAGAACCTGGAACCAGCACATCCTTATTTAATAAGTGATTAAATGATAAATGGGTTAATAATATTGTTAAAATAATTTTCTGGAAATCAGCTAATCAATGAATCAACTCATCGTTTCAGCAGCAACACGTTGCAAATTACATTCACACCAAACACAGTATGTGCTTTTCATTTTTGTGTTGTCCAACTATAAAAGTTCTGTCCTTTAAGCATGCGTGTGTTCTCAAAATGAGTGAAATAGAATAATTACCATACAGGTTAGGGAGTCACAGTCATCCCGGTGTATCAGATGGACTAGTTACAGTTCCATCCTGTGGCTGATATATTAACAAAGGTTTACAAGGGCAGAGCACTACATATGTAAGTTTGGCCTTATGGCTGACCTTACAATGCACTTAGTATCCTGTACAGGGAGTAATGCTGCAGCCACTCCTACAAGCCATTTATTCCAGCTAACGACCGTCAAGCACTCATAAATCAGCATTAGGAACCTCTTTGGCCCTCTCTCTCTCTCTCTCGTTTAGTTTTCCCTCTCTGACTTCCTCCTTTCCTCCGATATTTTCTGTCTCTTTCTCTCATGCTTTCCTGTCTTCGCCCTTGTCACTATTTTTTTATATTTGACCACCTTCAAACTTGCAACTCCTATCATTTGGACTTCTTTTGTCTGTTTGTACATACCCATCTCACCTTATTTTTGTTTATCTCATTCTCGGTTTTCATTATTCTCTTTTTTTTGCCTGTCCCTGTCTGGGTGTCTCGCTTTTCTTCCTCTTGCTTCTCACCTTTGTTTATGTATTGCTCCTCTTACCTCCTGCCATCCATCCTCTTTCTCCCCCTCTTTCTGAAAATTCCTTTCCCTGCAAATAGAGACGGCATCCCTGAGATGCCTAACCTGGTATTGGCACCTCTATTGATTTTAATTAAGCTAATTAGTTCATTATTTGAAGGATCAAACGGGTGCATCCATTACTGCATAGAGAGAGACTGGGGGCTGGGGGGTCTGGGAAGGGTGGGGGCAGAGAAGTTAATATGGTAATGAAGACGATCAATTATCACTCACAGCAAAGTCATTAACAACAGCATTAGCATAGTCAACCATCGCAACCCCCTGACCTCCCCTGCTCTCTTTCTCACTCCCGCTCTCCCTTCAAGCAGCTGTTACACAAGCAAAATATATATGTGTGTGTGTGTGTGTGTGTGTGTGTGTGTGTGATAAAGGTCACACAGTTCAGAGATTGATTTTAATGCAGACCTGAACTGCGTTTCCACCTTCTCTCATTGACTTAAGCGGAGCAGTCACTACTACACCGAGTCAGCCAGGTTTGGAGCAACTGCTTCTTTGCATGATGTCCACAGCATGAATAGTATACAGGCTAGCCAACCTGATTTTGTTTTTTATCAGTTATGGCCTAATAAAATATATCAAAGCTATTAGAATTAATCTTGATAAAATGGATATACAGATATTTGTGGCACTGCTGTGACGTGGAAACAGATTAAAGCTGATCTTAATGCATCTGCATGTGTGGTTTTAAACTTTCAAATTCCTTCTGAAAAGAGGGCTGTTTAGTTAATTTTTCATCCAACACTTATGCCACAACTTACAGAGCTCTTCTTTTATGTACTGTTTTGTTGAAATGGGTCTTAAGAGTGCTACTATGGAAGGTCGCTCCACATGACAGGAAAAATGATGTTCTCATTAGCATGGATTAAGTCATGAGACCAATTTTCTCATTTGGTTCCTGAGCATTTTAATAGCCCTTGTTCTGTGGTTTATGGGGAATGTCATAAATAGTCACTTTGTGAATCACAAAAAAAAAATTGGAGACTGTCATCACAGCTGGAGATATTCCCGGCATTCAGTTAGCAATTTTGTAGTCGTCACTTGCTATAACCCATTTGTTTTCTTCTTGGATACAAATAAGACAAAATAAATTAGGTCTTCTTTGTTAACCTGTCTTTTATAAACAAGGACTGCTAACAAGCATAGAAAATGGGATACTTTAAACAGCACAACAGAGTACTGCACGTCTCCAGTCTGAAAAATGTGTTTACTAACATGGGTGTTTGGAACATACCTGGTATGGTAATAATTTGAGAATTGTGTGGGAATAGTAAAATTACAGGATTAGTGGATCAAAGAGAGGGCCAGTGATCCCAAATGATCCCTACTGATCTGTTCTGATCTACACTGATCCGCCTCAGGCCTTCACAGTCCCCCATATTGCCCTGCAGGCCAGGGGCTAAACTCTGGGAATTAAAAAATCTACCCAACAGACAAACACACACACAGACTGCACATAATGTACACACACACAAAAACTAAATGTGCAAAATAGCCGATAAATACAAAGACAAAGGCAAATGATGGATGCAAAAAACATGATACACTTGATCACAGACAGGACGACCAAGAAATAATAGGACTCACATCAAGGCTTTGCATGTGTTCAGTATGCTGGATGTATCGTGTAACACAGTTAAAGTCTGACTTCAGATCTCTCTTCTCAAGAGTTCAACTACCGACCAATTTTCATCAACCTTCTTACCATCTGCCGCCTGCTGTTGGTGGGGCAAAATATGATGACATGAACTAAAATATTAAGTTTGAGCCTTTACGTTTTCCTAATGATGTCTTATAAAAAGGCAAGTGCTTTATTCATCCTCCAACTGTCATTGAAACCCAAAGTTGGACACCATCTGGCCAACAAAAGTGTTTTCAAGTAAGGCACTAAATCTCCTGCCAGCTCCAGAAGTTGTTCTGTAGCTGCCTTTGTGCATTTGACCTGCCTGGAATAACGCAAGTGGAAAAAAACATTTCTACAGAGATCTATAAAATGCCAATTGTATTGCTTTATGACTGTCCAACGAGAGTATAACCCGGACGATTGAAGGAAATTACGAGGAAGTTAGCTCATAATATTGCTTTTTTATTGTAACCGGATGACACAAAGAAGGTTTTTCCGTACATTTTTCACTTGCTAGAAAACCTGCTAACTATAGAAGCTGGCAAGAGCACAACAGGGGCTGGGAGTCTACATCCTAACATTAATACAGATTATCTGAGTAAAACAATGCTGTTTTAGAGTCCAGCTGCCACTGGGACAACCAACTATACATCCATATCCTTCAAAATCCCTAATAGCCCAATGGATACTACACTACTAGACAGGATGACAAGGACCTCCATATACTGACTTTAGTCCTATAGTATTTGCACAGAATTCCAAAATAAGTTTTAACCTGGGTGGAGCACCAATTCGGTGGGGTTTATCAAGTCTGGATAATAGTAGTCTATATCTACGACATTCCAATTCCGGGATTGCTCCGTTGCTGACGGAAATTCCGCCGGATTTCATTTATTTAGGCCGGATATCCGTTACCTTGGGTAACCTCGATTTATGAGGACTATGGTTAACCTTCTCTCAGATCTCTGCAGGGTAAAGCGGGACTGCTAGCTAGACTATCTGTCCAATCTGAGTTTTCTGTTGCACGACTAAAACAACTTTTGAACGTACAAAACAAGTTCCTTCCCGAGGCTATTTTGCAGAGTCGCCATTGCTCCATACAGCGCTTAGTGCTGCCCAAGGCGATTGTGATTGGTTTAAAGAAATGCCAATAAAACAGAGCATGTTTTTTTCCCATCCAGGAATGCTATGTGGACTCGCCAGACCTTCCTCAGCAGCGCTGTGGAGGAAGGTCTAGAGACTAGGATAATAGTGCCACATTTGTTTGTTAAAAGGTGCTGTAGGTAAGATTGTGAAGATCCAGGACTTAGCCAAAAAATTTGAACATCGACAACTTCTCAGTCCCTCCCCCCTTTCTGCTAACGCCCAAAACGGTCTCCTAAGCCCCACCCCCGACAAGGGAGAACAAATGTGTGTGCATGAGCAGTGATTGACACGCAGTTAGACACCCCCATGGCCCTGATTAGCAGAGATGTTCACAAGTAATTTTTTGGAAGTCCAAGTCAAGTCTCAAGTCTTTTGCCACATGTCCAAGTCAAGTCTCAAGTCTCTGGCCATCTGATCTGTCTCTAACACTGTATTGTTAAAGGACAATTCCGGCGCAAAACGAACCTAGGGTTTAATAACCGATGTGTACCCACTCTGTCGCTCTCTGGGACATGTTTTCATGCTAATCGAATGTGTTTTTAGCTTGAAAGACGCTAGCGCGGACCGCCGATTAGCTTAGAACGCTAGTATTCGGGGCACAGGGAACGTAAAAACAAATCGCTATTTATACCACTAAAAAGGCTCAAAATATCACCAAACTTCAACGGTAGCATAATGAGGGTCCCTAAATGTTAACCGAAGCATTGAGAACTTTGTAAGTGTACAGACAGTTTGTTGAAAAGATAAGATGCGGGAGCTCTGTGAAAGGGCTACGAGAGAGAGAGAGCTACCGGTAGTCAATGCCACAACACAGCCTCGTACTTCGGGAAACTGGTGGTGTACCTGCGGACATTGTGAAGCTATGACCACTGAACAGGAGTGTCTGTGTTGCAAGGAGTGGGACCTGTTGCGTCGCGATGCCCAAGAGACGCAGTGTTTTGTACAGTCTGAAGATTTCCCCTCTCTGATAAACAGGGCTGTACTTGAAACTTTTTCGGCGACCCAGACCGGAGGGACCAGATTGACAGTTATCCACTGAGTAAGTACACTAGACAAGTTATGCAGAGTGCGATTATTTCAGATATATTGAGCAAATTGCTTTTGATTTTAGTTTGCATCGCCAGCTGTAAGTCATGACTGGTTTCCAAGACGGCGGCGGCATGTAAACATGAACGCGAGTCTTTATAATCTATCTTTTCAATAAACTGTCTGTACACTTACAAAGTTCTCAATGCTTCGGTTAACATTTATTTATTTATTTATGCTACCGTTGAAGTTTGGTGATATTTTGAGCCTTTTTAGTGGTATAAATAGCGATTTGTTTTTACGTTCCCTGTGCCCCGAATACAAGCGTTCTAAGCTAATCGGCGGTCCGCGCTAGCGTCTTTCAAGCTAAAAACTCATTCTATTAGCATGAAAACATGTCCCAGAGAGCGACAGAGAGGGTACACATCTGTTAATAACCCCTAGGTCTGTTTTGCGCCGGAATTGTCCTTTAAATCTTATTAATTCAAAGCATGTCCTGTAGCTACCATCCATAAAGTACAGTATCAAAATCAGTTGTAGGAAAACTTTATGGGGTCTACTGCAAGGCAATCTGAAGAAACACAAATTAAGAACTCTGTTTCAATTTTATAACTGTATTTTTCAACATTTTGGTATCTGCACCAAAGAATAAATGTTTGTCTGTGTTACTAACTGGCTGTAAAGCCCAACCTCATCATGCATTACATGTTTCAGTGTTCAAAGTTTGAGGGAAAAATCTATATTGAAAGTTAATACACCAACCATGGTGCAAACATGTGAGAACTGATACTTTCCGTATTGCTATTTAACAACAACCTGGTGAAATATTAACCTAAGTCTGTCACATCATATGGATACAACTATAAAGATACAATTTGCCTGTTCCCAGCATTAACGCAACACTTTGTGATGGTTAGCTTGTTACCTGTGACGATATATGCTGAATTTAACGTCTCTCATATGAGCCAGTGACTGACCTATCTGGGTGCGTTTTGAGATGCCTAATGAAGTTCAACGTTGTTAATCTTGCATATAGCTGTTCGCTTACTGCCACTGTTTACGAAGTTATTGAAAGCAAAACTAATGACAAAAGGCACAACTCCGGGAGGACTTCGTCGCCATCGTCAATGCATTTATGTGAGTGCGCGCACATAGGCATAGCGCATGCGTTACGTTGCACATTATGGCAAAGGGCAGGGGACATGCAGCTCGTCATACGTTTCCCCAACGTATATGCGCCAATAAAAGAAAATAGAAATACATGAATGAATTTAGATTTAAAAAGCAATAATTGCATGAAAACAGGTTGTTGATGAGTCTCGACACTCAAGCCTGAGTCAAGTCTGAAGTCAGCCATCTCTGCTGATTGGTGCATCTGAACAGGGAGCGGTGGATTTTTGCAAATTGCACTACAGGCTGTAGTTGGTTAGCCTCGTGAGACCGTCCTGATCTCGCGAGGTCCAGTTTTCCACCCGCAGATCAGTCTGGCATCTTGAGAGAGAAAATTTGGAGCCGTTCGCCAAATTGGTTTTGAAGCGGGTTTAGGTGTGACGCAGCGAGAAGCGACTGTTCAGTCTAAACAACATGGCGGCTTCCACGGATGAGATGAGCGTAGCTATCGCGCAATTTTTATCCGAATTAGAAAGTATTCCTTCATTGAAAGAAGAGCAAAAAACGGCACTGGAGGCTTTTCTCGGAGGAAAAGATGTTTTTGCACTTCTCCTGACTGGTTTCGGCAAGAGTTTGATATATCGTTGATCTGATTGGTTGATTTGGCCCGTCTATCACCAACATAGGTGGTGATAGACAGATGGTTTATCCAATAAGCTAACCAGTATTTTCGCCCCTTCCCAAAAGTTCTCCAACGGAAGGTTCCCAGATGGATATGCCGAGCAAATCCATCTGGTGGAGTCAGGTTAGTAGGTGGTGCCAGAGGAGCCAGATATTTTTTTAATTACCTGCTTCATGTAGTTCTACTCGAAAACAGGGTCAGTTTCAGCAAATATGACAGAAGGTTAGTTTTATAAGTCTTACCTACTGCACCTTTAACAGTACATAAGTTGAATAGATTTTAAAAGATTCCCCTATAACTTTCATATTGATATGAACTGACACGTAATGAAGGGTTTGTCCTGTAACCACAGGTAAAAATAGACATTCAGTATTATTCACAAAGTACTGTTTAATTCAGGTTTATATGGTTTGCAGGGAACATGATGATTCTACATCCGTCTGTCCATGGATGACAAATAGACAACAGGCTAATTGCAGCAGTCTAGGATAGAGAACACAAGCCTTGGATTTCATGATATTATGACCACAAAACAAACTCTGTTTAGTGTCCATTACAGTTCAACCCTATTGTACATCAACAAGACCATACACTACGATTCAATCAGACGTTAGCCAAGCTCCTATTACAGAGCTCATTGCATCGTTTACATGGTGGAACGGTCCATAAGTAGCTCTAAATGCTCTTCATTTGATTGGATTTCACATTATGGACATCAGAGCAGAAACACACTGTTGTCCCCTGGCTATCCTAA